>NC_086102.1:58839645-59141531 GCF_963921235.1 Mobula hypostoma | reverse complement strand
TCTGGCCTTGGTTAACTACATTATGAATCCGAGCTGATTTCAAGTGCTTTCAGATTTTGCACACTCTCCATCTTGTTTTCCTTCCTATTCTTATTCATTTTCCAATAATTGTTGGAAAATACGGATGAAACTATTCCTTTGATTCCCTTTCTACAAATTTTCCTTGCCCATATCCAAAACAAGCAGGCAGTGAAGGGATATTTCACCATAACAGATAGAAGCTTCCCAAGTCTGAGCCTTTCCACCCACCTTACAGATTTTTGCATGCCGATATAACCCTCATAGTTTTTTAAACAAAATCCACTTCACCAATTAGATTAGATTATGAAGATATGCAGTCCTCTTTTATTGTCATTTAGTAATGCATGCATTAAGAAATGATACAATGTTTCCTCCGGTGTGATTTCACAAAATACAGGACAGACCAAGACTGAAAAAACTAACAAAACCACATAATTATAACATATAGTTACAACAGTGCAACAATACCATAACTTGATGAAGAAGTCCATGAGCACAGTAAAGAGTTCAAAGTCTCTCAAATGTCTCACATCTCACGCAGACAGGAGAAGGAAGAAAAACTCTCCTTGCCATGCCCGACCACAGTCCGATTCTGAGGCATCCGAATACTTCGAGCCTCCGATCAGCTCTCCGACACCGAGTACTGAGCGCCATCTCTGTCCGAACGATTCGACCTCAATCTCGGTTGCCAACAGCAGGCAAAGCCGGGGATGTTGAGGCCTTCCCTCCTGAAGATTCCTGACCACGCAGTAACAACAGCAGCGAACTGGCGTTTCAGAAATTTCTCCAGTTGTTCCTCTGCTTTCATGTCTATCTCCATCAAATCAGAATTGTCCACGGCCCCTATTTAACGGATACAATATCATTTTTCACCGAAGGGCTGCGCACAGCGCGGCACGCTGCTCTCTCTCCTCCTGCCTTTCTTTCAGCATTCTCATTGCTTCCTTTGGTTTTGTTTGTCATTTCTACACCTCCAAATGTAACGAGCATAAATTTCTCCTGTCAGTGTCGCATGTCATTTTGGTTATTTGGATACTCCCTAGGTAGAATCTGTCAGTGTTTTTATTCACTGACATTTGTGGTTTAGGCTTTATAAATGAAAAGGGACAAGATCCAAAAACTGAAAACTACCCTGCTACTGTTTACTTTTAAAATATTGAATAATATTAATTCATTTCATTAATTCTTGAATTAATCAAGTGCATACTTTTGTTTTCACAGTTTTGACCTTTTTACATTTGTTTCTTCTCTTCTGGGTAAAGCATCTGAGCCTTGGAACCAACACTTTTTGCAAAATCACAAATGAAGTGGAATTTGTGCAGCATTGCACTTTTACTTCCAGACAATTAATGCAACGTACACTCAGTAGCCACTTTATTAAGTACACCTGTGCACTTGCACATTAACGCAAATATCTAATTAGCAAATGTTGCAGCAACTCACTACTTAAATAATGCAGACATGGTCAAGAGGTTAATTTGTTGTTCAAACCAAATATTAGAATGGGAAAGAAAATTGATCTAAATGACTTTAACCTTAGAATAATTTTGGTGCCAGATAGGGTTTGAGTACCTCAGAAACTGCTGATCTCCTGGGATTTTCATGCACAACAGCCACTAAAGTTTACAGAGAATGGTGCAGAATCAAACATTATTCAGTAAGCAGCAGTTCTGTTGGCAAAAAAAATGCCTTGCTCATGAGAGGGGGGAAATATTTTCAGTAGGTTAATGTGGCTTTAAAAACATTAAAAAATAATTCCTTTAAGTTACTTGAGTTTCCAAATGTCATGACACATTTAACAAACAATGGAAAAGGCTATTTGACAGCATTTGACAGAAAAGTCACAGCCACAAATTGTCAAGGTTATTAGTAGCTACATCGGCACAGAGGTTAGTATGGGGCTAAAACATGAAGTGACCACAATACACAGACTGGATCTGGTGTGATGTGGCCCAAATGTTCATAATATGTGCTAATGATTTTCTATCAGAACATTTTTCATTTCAAAATTCTGGCATGTGCAATACCTTGTTTTGTACAATGACTTTTTTCCCTCAAAAACTAGGGAGACAGAAATCAACTTCATTTAAATGCTGCAGGATGTTTGTCAGATGGTCAGTTTTCAGGACATGAAACTTCAACAAGAATTTTACATAGCCTATTGTAATATTGTCACACATCAAGTTTTTTTTTCTCTCTAACTCAGAAGCAACTGGAAAGCTTTTACAATAAAAATCCAACTACTTTATTCTCTATTGCACCTTTGACATAATAATTAAAATTTTCTTGTCCAGACCAAGGACAGTTCATTACTTTTCACAGCAGGACTCCTGCTTTTCAATAGAA
This sequence comes from Mobula hypostoma, assembly GCF_963921235.1. Classification (NCBI taxonomy): domain Eukaryota; kingdom Metazoa; phylum Chordata; class Chondrichthyes; order Myliobatiformes; family Myliobatidae; genus Mobula; species Mobula hypostoma. The sequence goes on along the minus strand of NC_086102.1, from coordinate 59,139,164 downwards.
GTCTGTTAATATCACTATTATGTGATTCCTATGTGGTTAACGGCAATTTGGAAAAGTACTTTTTCACAGGTTTTGCCTAGAAGTGAAATAAGAAGTAAACAGTTTCAAAATATCAAAAGCATAATAGAAAAATCAATTTTTTCCTGTGGTAAGTGGGTCTAATACTGTGTTTTGTGATTGCAAATGTAAGGATGCACCTCCATTTTGGTAGCAGCTTCCCAAGACGATCTTCCCGGGTGCCTTCACAAGGGTGAATTCAAAGCAGAGCACCTCGATGGATATGATTAAATATTCCCATTTCAGCCTGCTACAGCTGAGAATTACAACTGCATCCAAGGTTTGTACAGTTAATGTGATTGAACAATCTATCGCTGCTTAAGATTGATAGAAATAATGCTGACTGTGGCCATTCTATCCTCAATGGAAGAACTCGTCGTCAAAAATGCCCCTGCCGCTCCGAGCTACTGGTGCTTTCAAAAAAAAGAGGTTTTTGACTACCAACATCAACTATCTTGCTGGCAAAGTACTGTCTCTGGTAAATAAAATTAATGATCTCAGAGCTAGGGTTCTGTATCAGACGGATGTTCGGACCACATAGTCCTTTGTTTCTCAGAATCCTGGTTAACCCTTCCGTACCGGATGCAGTGATTCACATTGACAGGTTCACTATTCACCATCAAGGTAGGACTGTTGAGTCTCTCAAAAGCAGAGGTGGAGGTGTATGCCTCATGACCAACTCCTCTTTATTCGACATTTTCAACCTCTCACCACTACAGTCGGAAGTTCCCATCTGCTACAAAAGCACAACAATTATACCAGTGCCCAAGACAAGTAGTGTGAGCTGCCTTAATGAGTATTGTCCAGTGCACTCACATCTACAGTGATGAACTGCTTTGGGAGGTTAGTCATGGCTAGAATCAACTCCAGGCTTAGCAAGGCGCCTGGGCCCACTGTAATTTGCCTATCAGCACATTGGTCCACTGCAGATGTATTCTCAATGGCTCACCTGGACAATACTAACACCTACAGTCTGTCAGCAACACATCCAAAATACTAGAGAAACTTGGCAGGCCATCTTTGGAAAAGAGTCTTAAGTTACCCCTGACTCTCCAGTCACAACCGTCAGTTTGTTTGGTCATCCAGTTCGAGGCCCCACTTGTCAGACAACTTTCCTGCAAGCCCAGCTGACTTCACCTTGCAAATCTGTGGAGACGGAGGAAACACTGAACTTCATCAAACTCCCACAGGAATACCACAACTCAGCCATCGCCTTCAGTAAAAGAGAGATCAGCACCCTGCCGCCTTCACAAAGCACACAACTGCATGGCCGATCTCCTCCTGGGCACCAGCATTCCCCAAGGTTGTCTGCTTTCTTCCTCAACTCCTGAAACCCAAGCCATGAATGCCTACATCACCAAAGCAGGAGAAAAGGACATCATTTGAACATCACAGTCCCCAGATGGTGTAGGATTCTGCTCTGTCAAAAAGAAAGATAGGGGTCTCTGTTCCTGCATCGACTACCATGGGCTCAAAAAATTCACTATTGAAAACAATCACCCTCTCCCCATGATGGATAATGCATTTCAAATACACCCTGAACCCAGATGTTCACTAGACTGGATCTATGGAGCCTATAGAACCTGATCTGTATCCGCAAGGGGGCTGAGTGGAAGTGACAATCAACTGTCCGGCTCTTGGCTCCATCCCTCCCCTTCCTGTCTTCTCCTATCACTTTGGATCTCCACTCCCCCTCCCACTTTCAAATCTCTTACTAGCTCTTCTTTCAGTTAGTCCTGACGAAGGGTCTCGGCCCAAAACATTGATTGTACCTCTTCCTAGAGATGCTGCCTGGCCTGCTGCGTTCACCAGACACTTTGATGTGTGCTGGCTGAGTGGAAGACAGCATTCATAACACCCACTGGCCACTATGAATACTTGAATATGTCTTTCAGACATTCCAACAGTCCAGTCTTCGTCAACAAGATCCTCTGAGGGATGCTACACAGGTATGTGTTCGGCTACCTAGGCAACATCCACATCTTCTTCAAGGACTCCCAATACCACATCTGTAATATCTGTTTAGTCCTTCAGTGTCTCCTCCAAAACAAACTCTACTGCAAGAGAAATGTCAGTTCTACACCCCAGTACCTTTCTGGGTTACATCCTTTCACCCCAAGGTATAACTATGGACCTAGAGTAAGTGAACATGCACCCTCAAAGAGCTATAGATCTTCTTGGGTTTCTCTAACTTCATGTCATCAGAACCTACAGCCAAACCACCACTGCACTCACCTCCCTCACCAAGGCAATTATCCCATGGATAATCTGCTCTACTACTGCAAAGCATGCAGTTGAGGAGCTCAAGAGATGCTTCACTGCCACTCCAATTCTCCACCATCGAAAACCCTCCAGACCTTTTGTGGTAGAGATGGACACATCCGATGTGGATGCTGTGACCATCCTCTCCATGTGAGGACCAGGTAGGAAGAAACTAACTTGTGCCTTCTTATTGTGCAGTTTCAACTCTACACAGCACTATTATGTAGTAAGAAACAAGGAACTTTTCACCATCAAATGGGACTTAGAGATGTGGAGGCATTGGCTGATGGGAAACACCAAACCTTTCCTGACCACAAGAACCTCATATCTTTTTAACAAACTTGCCAATTTGGCCTACATCAGGCTCGCTGGGCCTTCTTCTTCCAAAAATACACAATCTCCTAGAGGCCCAGCATGGAAAACACTAAGGAGGAAGCCCTGTCACAACAGTTTGATCCAGCTGAGATGGAATTCGACCCTCAGCCCATAATTCCGTCCTCCCAGATGCTTGTTCCAGTTCTCTGAGACCTTGAGAACCAGATGCTCCAAGCCCTGCAGCACAAGCCTCCATGGTCAACACACCTAACAACTGCATGTACTTGCTGGCAGCCAGGCACTCTGAGGTACTCCAGGGAGTCCAGTCCTCACCCCTCTTCAGACATCCAGGTGCACGATGAACTCTGGATTTTCCATGACCCTGATTCTAGTGGTCCACCATCATCGCTGCCTACCCTCAATGTGACCAGTCCAATTCCTCCAACCAGTGGCCTTCTCAGCTCCTGCAGCTCCTGCCGGTCCCTCGAAGCCTGTGGTGCCACATCTCATGGAATTCATCATGGGTTTACCATCTACCGATGACAGTTATATACTAGTTCTTCAAGGTGGCCCACTTCTTTGCCCTTCCAAACTTCCATCAGCCACTGATAAAGCGGCCCTGATTTTCCAACCTATAGTTTGCCTCCACAGCTTCTCACAGGACATTATGTCAAACTGCGGCTCACAATTTTTGTCTCCTGATGAGCCTTCTGCTTCTTCCTCCACACATCAATGAGTCTGTCCTCTAGATATCATCAGCAGGCCAGCAGTCAGTCAGAAACACCTAATCAACAAGTGGAGAAGTTTCTGTGATGCTTCTTTAACCCTTCCACATGGAAAAGGTATGTATTCTGGCCCAAGCTGATCCACAATCTACACTTTCCCTCTGCCAAGGGTATGTCACCCTTTCATGGCTATGAACCCCTGTCATTCTCTGCTAAGAGCCAGCGTTGGTGGATCCCCCTACTAGGGTTCTGGTTTGCTGCACCCAGAATGCTTGGAAGAGAACACAGAGCTGCCCAGCTGCCAACTACACATACTGCCGCCAGGCCATCCACCAGTGGCACCCAGCCAGACTACTCCAGCCTGTCTGTCCACCCAAAATGTGGTATGCCCCTCCACACTGACTCCCGCAACCTCTCGTCTCAGTTCATTGGTCACTTCAAGATAACCCATCACTCCAATCCAGTCATTTACCATCTCCAGCTGCCATCAGGATCACATCTACCTTCCTCAGGTGCTGCCTTACACCCTTTGTCCATGGACAACTCAACCCACTTGAGCCTGAACCTCCAGAACCTAGGCTAATGGGAGGAAGAGCAGTGTACAAGATCTACTGGTTGATGAATTCACATCATCCTGGACAGGGTATGCAGTACTTGGCTGAGTGAGAAGGGGAAGGCCAGGAAGAGAGGTCTTGGTTGCTCTCCAGTTTCATCTTGGATCTATATCTGATCGAGGTGTTGCACCGGACCCATGAAATTCACTCTGGTCTGTCAGGTGCCAGCCATTGGAGGAGTGGGGAGGGGCCTGCACAGGCAGGCATCTTCCAGTCCCCACTCAGCTAACAGGAGTCACTTGTCACTTGTTTCCAACTCATTGCCTGCGACCTACTTAAACACAGCTCTCATGCAGTCTTTGTTCACTCCTCAAACCAGCCATCCTCAACAACTTGCTCCTAGCCTTCAGTTACTCTGAAGCCTGTTTTCTTTCAGTATCTGTTCTCTCTTGTTCTGTGGCTCCTTCTAGTGTGTTACTTTGCAGTTTATTATTGAAGTTATCGCTCACTGCCGAATGGTCTTTGCTGCTCTGTATTTGGGCCAAGCCTCCTCTACAATTCCTGACAGCAAAATCCCACATAAATTTGAAATAAATGACCACAGCAGCTCTTTCCTGAATTATTCTGTAAATGAGTATTCTTTCCAGAACCAGGAAAATCTGCACTTACAATAAAGATCTTTATCATGCACTTAAACAAGACTAGACAATAAAAGGTTGGTTTTCACTTCCATGCAAAAAATCATGCAGTTTCTCTGCATAGCTATGTTATATTAATCTAAATTATTCACTCAAAAGCAGGTGGTCTGCTTAAGTAAACAAGTTTCCAACTCAATAATAAATTCCATCAAGTGAGGAAAATGACACTTTAGGATCAATTCAGAAAAGACTTCATTAGAAATGAACTTGTTTTGTTATTTTTTAATGATCTTTGCTCTCAAATCTATTTCCAACTTTCTTCTCCATTACGAGCTTATTTATATGTAACTGTTTTATCAATGATGTCTTAGCAGAACATATGGCTGAGAAAGGTGAATTGGAAAACAATATTTACACATTTGATGGTGTTATATTAACCGCCATACAGTCCCAAAACAATGACACATCCAAACATAACAACTGCCAATTTTCAACATGACATCAGGTTGGCATTGTCTATCCAGAACACCATTTGAGCGAATGGCAGTGACCTCTAATATGACGGTATTACCATTGTGAAATAAAGCAGTCTGGGAGGATTTGTCAAGCATGAGGATAACTCTGGGAACTGTCTTTTGAATTGTAAGTCGATCTGGAACCATGAAAATGTGTTTTGATATTTTCTGCTAATTTTGAAGATAAATTCACATTGGATTTAGTAAAGCAATCTCTAAGACAGTAATGGCTTTGAGGTTCCAATTTTTTAAAGGCAATCAGTTTTCTCCCAGTTGATTATATCTTTGTCCAGGTTAGAAATAAGGAACCGCTGCGTGGTATATATTTTGTGTTGAAAAATCCAAAAGAGCTCTCATATTTTCCATCACTTTTACAAAATAAATGTATCAGCAAGGCATCCACAACACATAAATATTTAACACATGGTACAACCCGCTGGCAATTTCATCATTCACAGGTTATTCCAGCTGAAAATTTGACATCTTCCAATAACCTTGCTCCACGTCCTATAGCATGCACTATGTATTAAGAATATATATTACATGACAGCTTTATAGACGGTAGATAAATGCATATGTGCTCTGGTATAATGCAAAAGGTGGCCAAAGGGTTAAAACTATTTTGGTGAAGAATTAATCAAATCAACAGTAAAATTATTGGATGCAACCAAACTAATCATTCAAATAATTTAGTAGGAAGAAATGAGTCCAATAGCTGTACATAAGGGAGAATTTGTTTAAAGAAATGCAATAAAAGAAATAGAAATAGTATGGTTAAATGTAATAAATGTATAAAAAGCTGGAGATAAAAAGCCTTGACTAAATAATTCATATCGAAAATGATTGTAAAAATGGACTCAAAATTTGGCAACACTCAAAACTGGCCGTTACAAGTGCTTGTTTGTTCATTGTAATGTCTCAAATATGCAGAAAATGATACTAAAATGAAGTATATTCATTAGCAACATATTTGCATGCAAGATCTGAAATTTAGTATCTATGACAACATTTAAAGGCAGCCTCCACATCTTAAAGGAAAGTTCACTCTGAAGAAGAAAAGAAATGCTTTTAAGCATGGCTGTGAATTGAAACTGGCTTATTATTGTCACGTGTACTGAATTAAAACCAAAATAAAACAATGACTGAATGCAGGATAAAATAACATCGACAGAGAATGAGAGACCACCAATATTCCCCAAAGTTAACTCATATGTACTCATCTTGAAAGTGGGCAGGTGGGGCTACATATCGGAAGCAGTCAATTGCCAGAGTTTAGTGGCAAAATATTAAATTAATTTGCCAAACTTCACAAAATAAAACTACTGCTCTCTTGTATTTTTGCTCAAATTTCTAACATCCCAAGCCTTATTACTCAATGCCCTTCCCCTCATCTTAATCTATCTTTTGCCCTCAATCTCTAATGCACCTCCTCATATTCAAGTTCAATTTCAAAGTATGTATACATTGTACAACCTTGAGATCTGTCCCTTTACAGGCAGCCACGAAACAAAGGAACCCTAAAAGAACCCATTAAAAAAAGACAGTCAAACACCCAGTGCATAGAGAGAAAGAAAAATATTGCAAACAAAAAAGTAAGCAAATAGCATTCAGAACTGAAATTTATGAAAGACATGAAGCCAGGCGTTAGTTCAGCTGGAACAAAGCCTGCCTCGGTTCATGGCACAGCTGGGTAAATGTTGTGGGAAAACAGACGCAAAGCTGGGCATCACTGCAACCAGAGCAGGCCACAGCTGCAGTTCAACACAGAACTGAGTAAACGTTGTGGAACAGCAAGCAGAGCTGAGAAGAACCAGGCAGAACTGGCCCATCCCTCGCCACCGGTCCCAACACTGTGACCTTAGCAATCTGACTTGGTGCATAAATCATCCAAAGATTGGGTCATTCCTCACTCTTGGACATCTCTGGGTCCTGGACCCCACAGTCACGATACCCGAACCTTCCAATTCGGCCTGGCGCTTAAATAGATCAGACATAGGGATTCTCCTCACTCCCACCTCTACATGCCTCGACTTTGCCTCCTCCTGCCTAGCCTCATCTCTGCATGCTTCTCCATTGTTAGTTGTAATCATTATTAATAAAATGTTAACAATAATATGTTTTGTGTTTTATCACAGATAAACAGTCACTGGGCATCACCTGCACCAATTTAAATGGGTCACACTGGTCACAACTACATCCCACACAGATATCTTCATTTTGATTTGGATGCATCAATGTCAGATGGAATCAGATTGCTTTTGATGCCAAGAGCACACCACTGCAGTTTTGATTGAGCACTCCCCTTGGCCAAAGGAAGAGGCATCTACTGAAACCTTGGTTGCTTTGAACGGATAAGCTCTACTTTAAGTGATGAGAATGACTTCTCCTGCGGTACATCCCAAGTCCAAATAGTTTCTCTGAGGGAGGAGGACATGATTCATTCCAGATTTGTTTTCTCTGCCAAATCTGGAATGAATTTCCTAGCTGATTTACCATGTTAAGGAAACTGGATCTCTGATACATTAGGAGGTTGTTCCATGCTCCAAACTCCTGCCTATTTGTCTGAATTTGTTTGCACTCCCTCTGAGGACAGTTGGTGGCCTAAGAACTTCATCTCCAACTTTGCAAATTTTCATTTCTTTTTGTTCAGGGTGATGCCAGCCTGTTTCAGCTTCCACTCTTTTGTCATGCTCCTCACTTGAGCCACCAAAGGCAAGTATATCACACAATGTGGCAGACTACACCTTGGCGTCCTTCCAAAATTTAGTTCATCCTCATTTGAAAGAGTTCTAGGGCTGAAGAGATGCCAAATGGGAGTCCCTTGAAGGCATAGCATCCATATGGTGTGATAAAGGTTGTGAGCTTCTGTGACCTAGGAGCTAAATAGATCTACCAGAACCCTGCGTTTGCATCTAGTTTGGTGAAGAACTTTGCTTTACCCAGCACACTCAATGTGTGCTCAACAGAGGGCAGACTAAACGTTTCCCACCTCACAGCATTATTCAGTTTTGTTAGATCAACACAAGTCTTCACTGTGCCATCTGACTTAGGAACAGGAACATTGCCGTCAGGAAGAGGAGAAGATGGTGGCGTGACGCAGCACGCGCGGCCTCTCCGGTGATGAATATCTGTAATCTGTCAAGTAGGAGGCCATGCACAATTTTGATCTGATGGAGGCAGATGTGAGAGCACGGAGGAACATCGAGTGAAACTTCTGAAATGCCTGTTTCGCTGCCGCTCCTACTGTGTGATCCGAAATCTCCGGAGAGGAAGGCCCCAAATCTTCGGTTTTGCCTGTTGCTTGGCAGCAGAGGCTGGGGTTGAAGTGCTCGGCGGAGATGGTGCTCGGTGCTCGGTGTCAGAGGGCTGGTTGGAGGCTTGAAGTTTTCAGACGGACTCAGAGTCGGACTGTGGTCGGGTGCTTCCAGGATGCTGCATCGGCAAGTTTGCGGCGCTGGAAGCTCATGGCAGAAAGAGTTTCTTCCTTCTAACATCTGTGTGAGATGTTCTGGCTATCGGGACTTTGAGACTTTTTTTTTACGGTGCCCATGGTCTGCATTTATCAAATTACAGTATTGCTTTGCACTGTTGTAACTATAAGTTATAATTATGTGGTTTTTGTCAGTTTTAGTCTTAGTTTGTCTTGTGTTTCTGTGATATCATACCGGAGGATCAATGTATCCATTTTTAATGCATGCATTTCTAAATGACAATAAACGAGGACTGAGTGTCCTCATAATCTAATCTAATCTAATTGCCCGCACACCACTCAGAAGGTCCATTCACTTTAGTTATGATGTCAAGTGCTTCCATTCTCTCAACTTCAGCTTTGACATTGTTCATCAAAGGGACTGGTATATGCCTCCCTGGGGTCAGAGAGTAGGCATCACTCCTGACTTCAATTTGATAAGGTACTCTTCTTTCAATACCCCCAGGCCTGTGAACAACTCCGGGTATTTCTCCTGCCACTGAACATTGTTTAGTGAATCCAGACTTGCATTGCAGTTCAGTTTCTCAATGACATGTTGCCCCAGTAGAAGTGGGAAGAGATTCTGAACAACATGGACATCCTCTTTAAAATGTTAATCATTTTTATAGATGGAAGTATATTCCTTTCACACCGGGCTTATGTTTCCCTGGCCCCATGAGCACTTCCTTTGTTGGGTTAACATAATGCCTGTTTTCTTCACCAATTTGGTGAACAGACATTTGGGAATGGCTGTGAAGTCTGCCCCAGTGACCATTTTGAACATCGTTGCCTCAATCTGCAATTGAACATAGTATACCAGCCTTGCCTATTTGAATCTAGAACCCCAATAAAGCTCTCTTTTTGTTTAATCATGGTCTGCTTTGACCTCTTGAAGAGCTGTTTTTGAGTGAGACTGACTTATATAATGGTCAGCTCTATTACATTAGTGGCATTTCACTTCTTTTGCTGGAGAGAGCTCTTTAACATGGAATAGCAACTTGCCATATCTCCTGCAGTTGGACATTTTACCCGCTGTTGGGATACCTTGACAATTTTGTTTGAGCTGAGCTCTACTGTCACATCTATCTGTTGTCTTTCTGACTGCACCTTGTTTGTACTCCTTACTCTGACTGTCTGTCAGTCCTAATCCACCCATGATTTCATCTGCTTTGTCACCCATACAACATATCAATGAGCTTATTGATGCTCTTCTGAAGCCTGAGTGAGATTGCTTGCAACCTTAAATCTGTCAAAGTGTCTGAGCCATCTCTCAAAGTCCCCAAGTTTAGAGAAATCAAATGTCTTGGGGGATTTTATTAGGTAATTAATTGTAGGTACTGCAGTCATTGGCTCAATAAGCCTGTCTGTTTGTTTATTTATTATTTTATTTATTTGTATTACAACAATCTTCTTTTCTCTCCATAAGATTTTGACTGACTTCTCTGCTGTGTCTGTGTCTCTATGAACTTCCCCAGGCTAGTGGCCCACAGATTATTACAATGTATCCAGATTTGGGTGTAGCTTGAAGGCATTGCCTGGCAACCCTGGCCAGTTCTCAGCTCAAGCTTCATGGTGCAATCAACTTAGGAAACTAGCATAGGCAGTTTAGGTTGATTAGTCTCTGGATGTTTTTTATAGATGTATGCAAACAAGAAAAAATTACTGTAAATTCTTTCACATTAGAGATCTTATTTGGTCTGTAGCAACCAGATGATCGACCATTTCTGACATCATGTTGTGTTTGATATTGAGGAATAGAGCAGACCACACCAGGACGCCAGTATGCAATATATTTAACTGAACTTCATTGATAGCCTAGCTTCTACAGTATGTGAATTCCTCCCCTGTGGAAGTGGCTAACTGAGTGACACGGGAATAATACTGTTAGCTACCACTACCGATAATAAAGAAGATAGGAATATGCCCATGACTGCAGAGGTAGAATGGTAGAATACATCTCATTGGGATTAATCCCAATGCCATGTGCTATTCAGGGCAAGAATAGAATGATAATACAGATGAATGAGTACCTGTGGAGCTGGTACAGGAGAAGGGCTTTGGATTTTTGGATAATTGGAACCTTTTTTTGGGGCAGAGGTGAGAGGGATGGATTGCATATTAACTGGAGGGGAACCAATATTCTGGCTGGAAAGTTCGTTAGTGCTGCATGGGAAGATTTAAACTAGTTTGCGAGAGGGATGGTAACCAGAACACCAAGTCAGAAAGTGGAGAGATGGAGAGCTTGATAGATGTCAGGGCCAGTAAAAACAGACAGGAGCAAAGTAATAAATATGATGAGGCAGATAGTTAGAAGTATGAGTATTATAGGTAAAGGTGATGAACTCAAAACATGGAACTATGATGCTGCAGCCATTACAGAGTCTTGGCTCAGAGAGGGACAGAAATTGGTGCTTAATATCCTAGGGTTTCACTATTTTAAAAATATAGAGGGAGGTAAAAGAGGTGAGGGAGTTCCACCACTAATCAAGGACAATATCACAGCTATACTGAGAGGGGACATAATGGAGGGCTCGTCCACTGAGTCTATATGGGTAGACCTCAAAACAGGAATCACTCTGATGAGATTGTACTAAAGACATCCAACCCTACCCCGAATAGCCACTGGGACACTGAGGTACAGATATGCAGGTTATTTCAGAAAAGATGTAAAAACAATAGGATTGTTATCATGGGGGACTTCAACTTGCGTCATAAAAAACTGGGACCTTCTGATTGCAAGCTGGGGCAGAATTTGTTAGGTTTGCACAGGAGGGTTTCTGAAATCAATTTGTAGATAGTTCTTTCAGAAACGGGGCTGTACTGGACCTGGTGTTGGGTAAATAGCCGGGTGACAACCTTTCAGTGGGTGAGCATCTAGGGAATAGTAGCCACAGCTCCTTAAGTTTTAAGATAGCTATAGATAAGCTAAGTATGACCTTATGGGAGAGTAGCAAATTGGAACAGGGTAAATTGTGAGAGTATTAGGCAGGAATTAGGGAGAATTTAATTGAATTGAATTGACTTTATTACTTACATCCTTCATACACATGAGGAGTAAAAATCTTTACGTTACGTCTCCGTCTAAATGTGCAATGTACAACTTATAGTAATTTATAATAAATAGTATATACAACAGAATACAACATAGAAATACAGTCATATCAGTATGAATTAATCAGTCTGATGGCCTGGTGGAAGAAGCTGTCCCGAAGCCTGTTGGTCCTGGCTTTTATGCTATAGTACCATTTTGCGGATGGGAGCAGCTGGAACAGTTTTGTGGTTAGGGTGACTCAGGTCTCCAATGATTCTTTGGGCCCGTTTTACACACCTGCCCTTGTAAATATCCTGAATAGTGGAAAGTTCACATCTACAGATGCATTGGCCTTTCCACATCACTCTCTGCGAAGTCCTGCAATTGAGGAAGGTACAGTTCCCATACTAGGCAGTGATGCAGCCAGTCAGGATGCTCTCAATTGTGCCCCTGTAGAAAGTTCTTAAGATATGGGGGCAAATACCAAACTTCTTCAATCATCTGAGGTGAAAGAGGCGCTGTTGTGCCTTTTTCACTACACAGCCTGTATGTACAGACCACGTGAGATCCTTGGTGATGTTTATGCCGAGGAACTTAAAACTGTTCACCTCTCAACCCCAGATCCATTGATGTCAATAGGGGTTAGCCTGCCTCCATTTCTCCTGTAGTCCACAACCAGCTCCTTTATTTCTGTAACATTGAGGAAGAGGTTGTTTTCTTGACACTACTATGTCAGGGTGATGACTTCTCTGTCGGTTGCCTCATTATTATTTGCGATTAGGCCACAAGTGTAGTGTCATCAACAAATTTAATTAGCAGATTGGAGCTATGGTTGGCAACACAGTCATGAGTATACAGAGAGTAAAGGAGGGGGCTTAGTACGTAGCCCTGAGGGGTTCCTGTGTTGAGGGTCAGAAGGGCAGAGATGAGGGAGCCCACTCTTACCACCTGCTGGTGATCTGACAGGAAGTCCAGGATCCAGCTACACAAGGCAGGGGGAAGGCCAATGTCACCGAGATTCTTGTTGAGCCTGAAGGGAATTATGGTGTTGAATGCTGGACTGTAGCCCAAGAATTGGGAAAGATATTTTTGGGCAAGTCTACATCTGACATGTGGAGGGTGGTTAAAAACTAACCACACAGAGTACTAGACAGGTATATTCCAGCAAGAAGGAAATACAAGGATGGCAAAGTAAGAGAACCTTGGATGTTGACAGAGGTGATGAATATAGTCAAGAAGAAAAAAAGGTAAGTACGTAAACCTTAGGAAGCTAAAATTAAAAAGAGCCCTTGAGGATTATAAGGAAGGCAGAAGAACATTCAAGAGGGAAATTAGGAAAGCCAAGAGGACCATGAAAAGTCCTAGGCAAGTAGGAATAAAGAGAATCCCATGGCATTCTATACATACATCAAGAGCAAGAAGATAACTAGGGAGATGCATGAGCAATCAAGTATAAAGGGAGGAATATTTGCTTGGATGTGGAGGATGTGTTTACGAGTACTTAATGAGTACTTTACATCAGCATTTACCAAAGAGAATGACCATTTTCTCATATTTGTGGAGGATAGGGATGTCAGTGCTGAGTGAATTGAAATGCCAGGGCATTTCAAGACAAAGCAGGAAGTAGTGTTGAATCTCTTAAAGAGCATTAATGTGGACCCCAGGTTATTGAGAAAAGCAAGAGAAGAGATACCTGCGACCTTGACCAATATCTTCATGTCCTCTCTAGCCAAAGACAAGGTCCCAGAGAATTGACGAGTAGCTAATGGAGTTACATTATTCAAGGAATAATTATGGAAATGAAAGACTGCTGAGTCTTACGTCAGTGGTAGGAAAGTTACTGGAGAGAATCCTTAGGGTCTGTGAGTATAAGGAAAACTTTGGCCTAATTAGGGAGTGCCAGCATGGCTTTATGCAGGGCAAGTCGTGTCTTACTAACTTGATTGAATTTTTTTGACAAAGTGGCAAGGGTGGTTGATGAAGGTGGAAGTGTAAATGTTGTCTTCATGGATTTTACTAAGGTGTTTTACAAGATCCCTCATAGGAATCTCATTCAGAACATTAAGATACATGGGATCCATGGATTCAGAACTGCCTTGCCCATATAAGGCAGAGCATAGTTGTTGAAGAGACTTATTCTAGCTGGGGGTCTGTCGTTAATGGTGTTCCGCAGGGATCTCTACTGTCCTGCCCCACTGAACTCATATCTGCACACCTGGACTGTGTTTTATCCCCCCTGGTTCAGTCCCTCCCCAGCTACATCCGTGACACCTCACACGCTCTTGATCTTTTCAAGGGTTTCAGGTTCCCTGGCGCCCATCACCTTATTTTTACTATGGATGTCATGTCCCAATACACCTCCATCCCCTCACCCCCAGGCAGGCCTCAAAGCTCTCCGTTTCTTTCTGTAACCCAGACCCAACCAGTTCCCCTCCACCACCACTCTCCTCTGCCTCACAGAATTTGCCTCCACTCTATAAATAATTTCTCCATTGGGTCCTCCTACTTTCTTCAAACAAAAGGGGTAGCCATGGGAACTCATATGGGTCCCAGCTATGTCTGCCTGTTTGTTGGATACATGAAACAGTCTATGTTCAAAGCCTACTTTGGTGACCATCCCGCACTTTTCCTACACTACGTCGATGACTGCATTGGTGCTGCTTCCTGCACCCATGCTGAACTCGTTGATTTCATCAACTTTGCCTCCAACTTCCACCCTGCCCTCAAATTCGACAGTGATGAGATGCTTTGAGATGTTGGTTATGACTAGACTGAACTCCTGCCTCACCAAGGACCTGGACCCATTCCATTTTGCCTATCACCTCAATAGGTCAACGGCAGAGGCAATCTCAATGGCTCTCCACACAGCTTTAGACCACCTGGACAACACAAACACCTACGTCAGGATGCTGTTCATCGACGATTGCTCAGCATTTAATACCATTATTCCCATAATCCTGATTGAGAAGTTGCAGAACCTGGACCTCTGTACCTCCCTCTGCAATTGGATCCTCAACTTCCTAACCGGAAGACCACAGTCTGTGCGGATTGGTGATAACATCTCCTCCTCACTGACGATCAACACTGACGCACCTCAGAAGTGTGTGCTTAGCCCACTGCTCTACCCTCTGTATACACATAGGGTATGACTAGACATAGCTCAAATACCACCTACAAATTTGCAAACGATACCACCATTGTTGGTAGAATTTCAGGTGGTAACGAGAGGGCGTACAGGAATGAGATATGCCAACTAATGGAATGGTGCCACAGCAACAACCTGGCACTCAATGTCAGTAAGATGAAAGAGCTGATTGTGGACTTCAGGAACGGTAAGACGAAGGAACACATACTAATCCTCATAGTGGGATCAGAAGTGGAGAGAGCGAGCAGCTTCAAGTTCCTGAGTGTCAAGATCTCTGAGGATCTAACCTGGTCTCAACATATTGATGTAGTTATAAAGAAGGCAAGACAGTGGCTATACTTTATTCGGAGTTTGAAGAGATTTGGCCTGTCAACAAATACACTCAAAAGCTTCTATAGTTGTACCGTGGAGAGCATTCTGACAGGCTGCATCACTGTCTGGTATGGAGGGGCTACTGCACATGACTGTTAGAAGCTGCAGAAGGTTGTAAATCTAGTCAGCTCCATCCTGGGTACTAGCCTACAAAGTACCCAGGGACATCTTCAAGGAGCGGTGTCTCAGAAAGGCAGCGTCCATTATTAAGGATCTCCAGCACCCAGGACATGCACTTTTTTCACTGTTGCCATCAGGTAGGAGGTACAGAAGCCTGAAGGCACACACTCAACGATTCAGGAACAGCTTCTTCCCCTCTGCAATCCAATTCCTAAATGGACGTTGAAGCTTTGGACACTACCTCACTTTTTTAATATACAGTATTTCTGTTTTTGCACATTTTAAAAAATCTATTCAATATGCGTAATTGATTTACTTGTTTACTTAGCATTATGTTTTATTTTATTTATTTATTTTTTTCTCTGCTAGATTATGTATGCATTGAACTGCTGCTGCTAAGTTAACAAATTTTACGTCACATGCCGGTGAAAATAAACTTGATTCTGATTCTGATTCTGTAATTCACCTGCTCCATATCTGCCTCTTCCCTTCCCTTTCTCAATATCACTGTCTCTGTCTCTGGAGACAGCTTGTTCACCGATGTCTATTATAAACCCACGGACTCTCACAGCATGTGGACTATACCTCATCCCACCCTGCCACCTGTAAAACCGCCATCCCCTTCTCTCAATTCCTTCATCTCCGCCACATCTCCTCTTAGGATGAGGCTTTTCATTCTAGAACGAAGGAGATGTCTTCTGTTTTCAAAGGAAGGGGCTTCCCTTCCTCCACCATCAATATTGCCCTCAACTACATCTCTTCCATTTCACACATGCCTGCTCTTATCCCAACCTCCCGCCAAGCTGCCAGGGATAGGGATCCTCTTGTACTCACCTACCACACCACCAGCCTTCGCGTCCAGCACATAATTCTCCGAAACTACCACTACCTCCAACTGGATCCCACCAGCAAACACATCTTTCCCTCTCCCCCACTTTCTGCTTTCCCCAGGGATCGCTCCCTACATGACTTCCTTGTCCATTCACCCCACCCTATTGATCTACCTCCTGACACATCTTTACAAGCGGAACAAGTGCTACACCTGCCCCTACACCTCCTCCCTCACTACCATTCAGGGCCCCAAACAGTCCTTCCAGGTGAGGCAACAGTTCACCTGTGAGGCTATTGGGGGTCGTGTACTGTACTCCCGGTGTGGCCTCATGTATATCGGTGTAAATTGGGAGACCGCTTCGCCGAGCATCTACGCTCCATCCACCAGAACAAGTGGATCTCCCAGTGGCCACCTATTTTAAACACACTTCCCATTCCCATTCCGATATGTTCATCCATAACCTCCTCCACTGTAGGGATAAGGCCACACTTAGGTTGGAGGAACAACACCTTACATTCTGTTTAGGTAGCCTCCAATCTAGTGGCATGAACATCAATATCTCAGACTTCCAGTAATGCCTCCACACCACCCCCTATCACCATTTCCCTTGCCCTTGTCTCTCTCTCATGTTATCTCTTTTCTCCTTGCCCACCTATCACCTCCCTCTAGTGCTCCCCCCCCATTTTTAATTTCTTCCATGGCCTTCTCTCTTTCACCAATCAACTTCCTAGCTCTTTGCTTCACTTCTCCCCTTCCAAGTTTCAGCTATCGCCTGGCATTTCTCTCTGCCCTCCCCCCACCTTTCAAATCTACTCCTCAGCTTTTTTTCTCCAGTCCTGCTGAAGGGTTTCGGCCGGAAACATCAACTGTACTTTTTTTCCATAGATGTTGCCTGGCCTGCTGAGTTCCTTTAGCATTTTGTGTGTGTTGCTTGGATTTCCAGCATCTGTAGATTTTCTTTTGTTTGTAGTTTACAGCCATTCGATTACTAAGTTGATTGGTTCAGCACAACACTGTGGGTAAAAGGGCCAGTTCCTATTCTGTACTGTTCTATGTTCAACCTCTCCCTTGGTATTGCTTTCAGAGCCAAAGTCATGGTATGACATTCAGTTATGTTGCAGAAGGCTTTACACCAAGTTTCCTGAAACTGTATCTTCCTTTATTTTTTTTTTATTTTTATCTCCATTAGATACCTTCTGTGCATCAATCTGCAGATACTTTTTACCAGAAAGCATTTCTCTGAGCTATTCTTTTATGCTAATTGGTGACTTTTGCCCTTCCACTTGTGGAGGAGAGGCAGGCTCAATCTCACAGTTGCGATCTTCGACCCTGAGACTACCTGCCCTACTTGCACTGTACCTGGTGGTAAAAGGAAGGGTTACTGCATTATGAAGATCAGTCACAGGCATGCAGGAACTGGGACAATTGAAATGGGACACAACATCCATCGCTTTGTGGGAAAACTCAGGACTCTCCCATAAAGAGATTTTAGTAATTATTCTAATGCAGAATGACTAATGTACTGAGGTACAATCTCAGACTGCCCCAAAGTTTTTGCCACATGTAATAAAGAGAACCTAATATATTGAAACACCCATTTCCACTACCCTTAATGTTGACACATGGCTGGATGGCTGCCTTTAGAACCAGAATTAGAATCAGGTTTATTATCACCGGCATGTGTCGTGAAATCTGTTAACATAACAGCAGCAGCTCAATGAAAGATATAATATAGAAGATTTTTAAAATAAATAAATAAATTACAGTATACATATAGTGAATAGATTAAAAATCGTGCAAAAAAACCGAAGTAATATATATTAAAGACGTGAGGTAGTGTCCAAGGTTTCAATGTCCATTTAGGAAGCGGATGGCAGAGGGGAAAAATCTGGTCCTGAATCGCTGAGTGTGTGCCTTCAGGTTTCTGTACCTCCTACCTGATGGTAACAGTGAGAAAAAGGCATGCCCTGGGTGCTGGAGGTCCTTAATAATGGACGCTGTCTTTCTGAGGCACCGCTCTTTCAAGATGTCCTGGGTACTTTGTGGGCTAGTACTCAAGATGGAGCCGACTAAACTTACAACCCTCAGCAGCTTCTTTCAGTCCTGTGCAGTAGCCTCACCATACCAGACAGTGATGCAGCCTGTCAGAATGCCCTCCATGGTACATCTATAGATACTTTTGAGTGTATTTGTTGACAAACCAAATCTCTTAAAACTCCTAATGAACTATAACCATTGTCTTGCCTTCTTTATAACTGCATTGACATTTTGAGACCAGGTTAGCACCACAGAGATTTTGACACCCAGAAACTTGAAACTGCTCACTTTCTCTATTTCTGATCCCTCTGTAAGGATTAGTATGTGTTCCTTTGTCTACTCTTCCTGAAGTCCACAATCAGCTCTTTCGTCTTACTGACATTGAATGCCATGTTATTGCTGCGACATCACTCTGCTAGTTGGAATTTCTTGCTCCTGTATGCCCTCTCGTCACCACCTGAGATTCTACCAGCAATGGTTGTATCATCAGCGAATTTATAGATGGTATTTGAACTATGCCTAGCCACACAGTCATGGGTATATAGAGAGTCGAGCAGTGGGTTATGCACACAACCCTGAGGTACGCCAGTGTTGATCGTCAGTGAGGAGGAGATGCTATCACCAATCTGCACAGATTGTGGTCTTCTGCTTAGGAAGTCAAGTTATCCAATTACAGAGGGAGGTACAGAGGCCCAGGTTCTGCAACTTTTCAATCAGGATTGTGGGAATGATGGTATTAAATGCTGAGCTATAGTAGATGAACAGCATCCTGACGTAAGTGTTTGTGTTGTCTAGGTGGTCTAAAGCAGTGTGAAGAGCCATTGAGATTGTTTCTGCCATTGACCTATTGAGGTGATAGGCAAAATGCAATGGGTCCAGGTCCTTGGTGAGGCAGGAGTTCAGTCTAGTCATAACCAACCTCTCAAAGCATTTCATCACTGTAGATGTGAGTGCTACCAGGTGATAGTCATTAAGGCAGTACATATTATTCTTCTTAGGCACTGGTATAATTGTTGTCTTTTTGAAGAAAGTGGGAACTTCTGCCATCAGGATCTTCCACCTTGTGAGGTTTCACTCTCTGTAAATTCAGCTTAACATCGACCTCTGAGACAGAGATCACAGGGTCATCAGGTGCAGCAGGGATCTTCACAGCTGTAGTTGTATTCTCCCTTTCAAAGTGGGCATAGAGGGTGTTGAGTTCATCTGGTAGTGAAGCATCGTTGCCATTCATGCTGTTGGGTTTTGCTTTGTGGGAAGTAATGTCTTGCAAACCCTGTCAGAGTTGTCATACATCTGATGTCGCCTCCAACCCCATTCAAAATTGTCTCTTTATCCTTGAAATAGCCCTCTGCAAATCATACCTGGTTTTCTGGTACAGTCCTGGGTCACTAGGCTTGAATGCCACAGATCTAGCCTTCAGTAGATGACATACCTCCTGGTTCATCCATGGCTTTTGGTTTGGGAATGTATCGGTCCTCACTGCTGGTGCTACAGTCTTCAGTCTCTGCCTATACTCTGGGAGTAGAAGTACAGCCAGGTGATCAGACTTCCCAAAGTGACGACATGGAATAGCACGGTAGGCCTTCTTGATGGTGGTGTAGCAATGGTCCAGTGTGCTGTTTCCTCTAGTATTGCAAGTGATCTGTTGATAATAATTGCTTAGCGATTTTTTTTCAGACTGGCCTGGTTAATATCTCCCAAAACGATGGTGAAGGCATTAGGATGCACTGTTTCATGCTCAGATGCTCATTGCTCAGATCATCTAAAGGCTGACTGACATTGGCCTGAGGTGGAATGTATACTGCTACCAAAATGACCCTGGAGATCTCCCGTGGTAGGTTAAAAGGTCTTAATTGCTAGACATTCCCGGTCTGGTGAGCAGAATTGGGATAGCACCGAAATATTGGTGTACCCAGAAGCACTGATATATTTATGCTACAATCTGCAGCTGGAAACTTTTGTTGTCTTTCAGGACATCGACCTTCAGCACCCATGAACACCCAAATGACTATTTTAATAACCAGGTCTCTTGCCAATTGCTTTGAACCCTGAGTCGCTTGAATGTTTTCTCCAAGATCACCTTTAAATCTCTTCATGGAAGTTCAACAGTCTTCCACCTGCTAAATTATAGCCACCAGAAAAGAAATTCATGGAGATCTGGGATTATTAAGAACATAAATTGAAAACAAAGCAAACAGAAAATGCTAGAAATACTCAACAAATTAGGAACTAGCCATTAAAGAGAAACGGGGTTGGTACTTCATATTAAAGCTGTTAGTCAGATCAAGCAGACATCAAGATACACCGGGGCATTTCATTAGGGATACACCATTGTTACATTAAGATGGAATTACATTGTACAATAGATTTGGATTTTGATCTGGATTTGAAATTGGTGATCTGATGTGAAGTGCAAGTAAGATCACCAAGGCTGACAAATGATAGGTGGCACTAAGCATGCTGATAATAGGGACTCTGAAGATTTAAGTGCTTTAGAAGAGGGAGGGATGGCTCTGAGAAAGTGCTCTTCAATCAGTTCAATTTTAATATCTCTGGCAATTGGAAACAATGCTGATTTGCTTAAGATTTCACCTCTTCCACTTCATTCAGCTGTTCCTCCTGTACATGTTGACATTCAGCTGAAGATAAACAATACTCTGTCATAATTGGACAGTTATACATGCAAAAAACAACCACAAATTTAAATGGTTGCAAGGCACCTTTGAATATTCCATATAGTAGAAGAGTCATTTAAGCATTTTGCTGTTTCAATCATGACCTTTTTTGGTGACCTGGCTTTAATTGTGGGCCAAATCTGCAGCTCTACATTCACTTCTGAAATGCTTTTGCCCCAGTTGGTATGGAGGAGTGAAAGGAAGCTTGTGCAAGATAACAATTATGACCAGTGATAAGATGCTGAGACCAGACCTACAGAAGTGACAAACAGGCTATTTGTTGAGGGAATTGAATCCTTTTCTACTGAGAAACATGTCATATGATTAAGAAATCACTTGTATTCAGTCTATGGCACTTGTCCGCTACCAACCTGTCATTTTCCGGTTTGACATTCAGCATTATCAAAACATTCATGACAACTATCATACTGGTGATAAGTACCCAAGGAGAACTCAACACTAGCAATATCTACTCTGCAATAGAACTTGTGCTTTGGAGTTAAAAAATAGAGGGAGAAAACAGGCTAACAAGCAACCAGAAAGGAAAAGCATGCAACTAGCCCCTACAAGTAGCGAATGAACTCTTTAAACTGTGCACCTAATCTGTTAGTTCCATGAGTTCTTTTGCACCTGGCAACTTGGATGTTGGGGCAGAGCAAGATCGGAAAAGAGACCAATCACCAAGGACTCTAATTAGAATGAGTTTATATAAGTTGCCATTGTTCTGCAGTAAAATCTTGATATCAAAGAAGCTCAGTCAAAAACAATGGGTATTGTACCTTTGGCTTAAACTGAGAACATACTGTATTCCCATTTAATCACATGAGAAGTTTATGAGCCCATTTGGTCCTTAGTAAATGGACAAGATTCAGTTGGGTTTCTGTGCCACCGCATGAAAACTAAAATCTTCACTTCAATATAATTCAGACAATATGCTACACATCCTTCTCATTCACATATTTCCACAGCAAAGACAAAGGACTCAAGCTTGAGGATTTTAATGACATCAACCAGCAGCACCTTGCTGCAAAATTTGATGGATATATGTAATCATTCTGTAACTCTTTATGAGGATTGAATTTGCAATGCTGGTTTTGTAAGCTAAAAACAGTTGTTTTACTGAAACAGAATTTAACAGTTGGACGCAAGCACGAGGAAATCTGCAAATGCTGGAAATTGAAGCAACACGCACAAAATGCTGGTGAACGCAGCAGGCCAGGCAGCATCTATAGGAAGAGGTACAGTCAACGTTTCAGGCTGAGACCCTTCGTCAAGACTGTTCAGTTGGACCGTCATTTGACCGATACACAGCACAGATGACATTTATGCGAAAGAATGAGTTTCTCTTATTGATCATGTAATTAAAAACATGCAATGTCTAGTGTCCTTTGAAGATTACGGTACCCACCTGACCCCACTGACAACTCCACTTTTTTTGTTTTCAATTTTTATCTCTCTTTATTTCATTTTTATTCAAATGATCCTAGAAGCTAGGAAACTATCGAAAGGAAGGAAGATAATTCAGAACATGTATTTCCTACTTGGCTGTTTAGTAACCTCCATGTATTTTGGGGTGAACTAATCTGATAAACAATACTTTGTATGGCTAGTTGTGAGCCAACTAAATATGAGAGCTTCTATTCAAGTGCCCAATTTCACAATTATGTTCTTTAAAAAGCAGATATGTCACATGAATATAGTTTCAACGAGTATTGTATGAGCTCAGAAGCTCTGTTAAAGCTTTCTACAGATCAATCTTTGATGTTTTTAAAGCTATTTCTGAGAAAATATTATGACCTATGGCCCTCAGACTTTTTCCCCTTATTTTCTATTCTTTGCTGTTCAGTTAGTAATATTTCAAAGTGCTTTAAGTTAATTTGGCAATACTTTAAATGAGGGATAAGCTATTTGTGAAGACACAAAATGAATCGATCTGCCATGTTGAAACAAAGGTATCATTAGCAGCTGGAGATTTTATTGATCACTCTTCTAAACTAATTACCAACTAGTCCATTAAGGCCAGAAGGGCTACGATGTAACAACATGAAGCTATAACTACTGTACTATAAGTCTTTAAAGTAGTTTTACTTTAATATTTTAAAGTGAAAGGCATCCTGCTTTGTTTTTATTTTAATGTGAAAACAGTTCCTAGCTTGTTTTATTTGCTTTAAGAGATTTATTTTTTAACTTGGTAGACAGACATCCCACAAAGTAAGCTGACTGGCCTGTTAATATATGATTTAATGTGGATTTATGAAAGTATTTCATCCATGGAACCAAAAAGCTGAATTAAGCCAAGATGAATATCAGTAACATCAGTGTTAAAGAACTACAGTTAATTGCATATGACAAAATGAATTAGTTGTTTAGTTTTTAGAAATGTATCCATGCTTGTATTGTCACATTAAAATAAATGAAATAATGATACCACTATAACAGGAAGTATTAAGAATATCTATTATCCAATACTAAAATATTGAAAAGTTGAAGTTAAAATTTTTAATTATTTTAACATTATCCTCTATGGACCCGAATGTGAAAGCTTCAGAAGAATACATTAAGCCAATAGATCCCATGCTGTAACAAAGGTGATTATTGTGGCAGAAATAGATGTGATAGAAAATTCCCTGAAGTGCTAACAGATTCTCTCCAGGAGTATCAGGAAATTCAGGAGATCACAATTATATGGGAATGCTAAAATCACTGGTTCCATTATGCTGGAGTTTCAATAACTCCTCACGTGAAGCACAAATTTGCTGCAAGGCACCAGCACTTTTAATCTGGAATCTGCCTTCTTTCCTTGGTGGAGATAAAGTGCATCCAAGCTCTTCCATGGAGAGGCATGGCAGCAAGTGATAAGGTTAACCACTGTTAATTCACCTTTTCTGTACTGCATAACAATCCTTAAATATTCAGGATTGTTTAAAAGAGTCATAGAGAAGTAAAGCATAGAAACTGGCCCTTTGGCCTACCTAGTCCATGCTGAAACCATTTAACCATATAACATATAACAATTACAGCACAGAAACAGGCCATCTCGGCCCTTCTTGTCCGTGCCAAATGCTTACTCTCACCTAGTCCCATCTAACTGCACTCATACATAACCTTCTATTCCTTTCCTGTCCATATACCTATCCAATTTTTTTTAAATGACAGAATTGAGCCTGCCTCTACCACTTCTAATGGAAGCTCATTCCACACAGCTACCACTCTCTGAGTAAAGAAATTCCCCCTCGTGTTACCCCTAAACTTTTGCCCCTTAACTTTCAACTCATGTCCTCTTGTTTGAATCTGCCCTACTCTCAATGGAAAAAGCCTATCTACGTCAACTCTATCTAACCCCCTTATAATTTTAAATACCTCTATCAAGTCCCCCCTCAACCTTCTACAGTCCAAAGAATAAAGACCTAACTTGTTCAACCTTTCCCTGTAACTTAGGTGCTGAAAGCCAGGTAAAATTCTAGTAAGTCATCTCTGTACTCTCTCTATTTTGTTGACATCTTTCTTATAATCCAGTGACCAGAACTGTACACAATACTCCAAATTTGGCCTCACCAATGCCCTGTACAATTTCAACATTACATCCCAACTCCTATACTCAATGCTGTGATTTATAAAGGCCAGCATACCAAAAGTTTTCTTCACCACTCTATCCACATGAGATTCCACCCTCAGGGAACTATGCACCATTATTCCTAGATCACTCTGTTCTACTGCATTCCTCAATGCCCTACCATTTACCATGTATATCCTATTTTGATTAGTCCTACCGAAATGTAGCACCTCACACTTATCAGTATTAAACTCCATCTGTCATCTTTCAGCCCACTCTTCTAACTGGCCCAAATCTCTCTGCAAGCCTTGAAAACCTACTTCATTATCCACAACACCACCTATCTTAGTATCATCTGCATCCTTGCTAATCCAATTTACCACCCCATCACCCAGATCATTAATGTATATGACAAACAACATTGGACACAGTACAAATCCCTGAGGCACACCACTATTCACCGGCCTCCAACCTGACAAACCGTTATCCACCACTACTCTCTGGCATCTCCCATCCAGCCACTGTTGAATCCATTTTACTACTTCAATATTAATACCTAACGATTGAAACTTCCATGTGGAACCTTGTCAAAGGCCTTACTGAAGTCCATATCGACAACATCCACTGCTTTACCCTCGTCAATTTTCCTAGTAACCTCTTCAAAAAATTCAATAAGATATGTCAAACATGACCTTCCACACACAAATCCATGTTGACCGTTCCTAATCAGACCCTGTCTATCCAGATAATTATATATACTATCTCTAA
The DNA here is from genome assembly GCF_963921235.1 of Mobula hypostoma. Classification (NCBI taxonomy): domain Eukaryota; kingdom Metazoa; phylum Chordata; class Chondrichthyes; order Myliobatiformes; family Myliobatidae; genus Mobula; species Mobula hypostoma. The sequence goes on along the minus strand of NC_086102.1, from coordinate 59,114,096 downwards.
GAATATTTTCCATCAATTTATCCACCACTGACGTCAAACTCACAGGCGGATAATTGCTAGGTTTACTCTTAGAACTCTTTTAAAATAATGGACCCACATGAGTAATACGCGAATCTTCTGGCACCATCCCCGTTTCTAATGATATTTGAAATATTTCTGTCAAAGCCCCTGCTACTTCCACACTAACTTCCCTCAAGGTCCTCGGGAATATCCTGTCAGGACCCGGAGAGGTATCCACTTCTATATTCCTTAAAAGCGCCAGTACTTCCTCTTCTTTTATCATCATAGTTTCCATAACTACCCTACTTGTTTCCCTTATCTTACACAACTCAATATCCTTCTCCTTAGCGAATACAGGCGTCCCCGGCTTTTTGAACTTTCGCCTTACGAAACCTCACTGTTATGAAAGACCTACATTAGTACCCTGTTTTCGCTTTCAGAAGGTGTTTTCACTGTTACGAAAAGAAAACTCAGAGCACGATAAAAAATCATCGCACGAATACATCAGTGCGTGATAAAAGGCAGCGCGCCCTGAGCAGCCGCTCTCCCCTGGATTTGGAACTGCTTTAACACGTGCCTGTGAGCAGCCATTTGCAAGATGAGTTCTATGGTATCAGAAAAGCCTGAAAGAGCTCGTAAGGGTGTTACACTTATGGTAAAACTAGACATAATTAAGCATTTTGATCGTGGTGAACGAAGTAAGGACAATGTGAGTTTGGCTTGTGGAAGCTGACAAACATGATGTTGAAGAGGTTTTGGCATCCCATCACCAAGAACTGACAGATGAAGAGCTGATGCAATTGGAAGAAAAAAGGATAACAATCAAAACCGAATGAGTAATGATAAAGTACGACTTTAATTTTGAAAGGGTACATCAGCTTAGGGGATATTTGCAGGATGGTTTGAGTCCTTATTAAAGAACTGTGTGATAGAAAAATACGCGAGGCTCAGCAGTCAAGCAAGCCTTCCACATCAGCCACAGCAGACGACAAACCTCAATCTTCGACATCAAGGCGGGCAGAGATAGAAGAAGATGAGCTGCCTGCTCTAATGGAAACAGGCGACGAGATGACACCCCAGTGTCCCACCACCCCAACCCCTAGGCCACGGACAGTTACCGGTTCACGGAGAATGCAAAGGTAGCCGGGAGGCACACAGCATATCTTTAAGAAAAAAGCCAAAACAAACATGCTAGTTAATTAGGTGCTGCCCATAACTGTCAGCCCAGATCAGAGACGATGCAATCGGAAATCAGCACTGATCTGGGCTGACAGTTATGGGCAGCACCTAATTAACTAGCATGTTTGTTTTGGCTTTTTTCTTAAAGATATGCTGTGTACCTCCCGTCTACCGCTGGACCCTTGCGTTCTTCGCGGCAATGTATCACTCAGCGGCCCGGAGGGTGGGGGCCACTGCACCACCCAAACTCCGACAAGTCTAACACATCATCATCAGTGTGCTCAGCAAGCTGTCTTCCCAATTCCCGTAAGTGATACTACACTGTACATACATTATTTCTACTTTATATAGGCTGTGTATTTTTACGTGTTATTTGGTATGATTTGGAGCTTCATAGCTTAAAGGTTACTGGAGAACGCTTGCGCGTGTTTCTGCCGAGAGCGCTTGCGTGAGATTTTCTGCCGACGGCGCTTGCGTGCAATTTTCGCTAAGGAGAGCAGTGCAGTAATGATTGTGGAAAAGTATTTCTACTTTATATAGGCTGTGTATTTATCATATCATTCCTGCTTTTACTATATGTTACTGTTATTTTAGGTTTTATGTGTTGTTTGGCATGATTTGGTAGGTTATTTCTGGGTCTGTGAACGCTCACAAAATTTTCCCGTATAAATAAATGGTAATTGCTTCTTTGCTTTACGACATTTCAGCTTACGAACCGTTTCATAGGAACGCTCTACCTTCGGATGGCAGGGGAAACCTGTACCGAAGAAAAGAAATTGTTCAAAATCTCCCCCATCTCTTTTGGCTCCACACATAGCCGTCCACTCTGATTCTCTAAGGGACCAATTTTATCCCTCAGTATCCTTTTGCCATTTATATAACTGTAGAAGCCCTTTGGATTTATTTTCACCTTACTTTCCAAAGCAACCTCATATCTTCTTTTAGCTTTTCTAATCTCTTTCTTGATTCTTTTTACATTCCTTATATTCCTTGAGCACCTCATTTACTCCATGCTGCCTATATTTATTGTAGATCTCTCTCTTTTTCTGAACCAAGTTTCCAATATCCCTTGAAAACCATGGCTCTCTCAAACTTTTAACCTTTCCTTTCAACCAAACAGGAACATAAAGATTCTGTACCCTCAAAATTTCACCTTCAAATGACCTCCATTTCTCTATTACATCCTTCCCATAAAACAAATTGTCCCAATCCATTCCTTCCAAATTCTTTCGCATCTCCTCAAAGTTAGCCTTTCTCTAACCAAAAATCTCAACCCTGGGTCCAGTCCTATCCTTCTTCATAATTATATTGAAACTAATGGCATTGTGATCACTGGACCTGAACTGCTCCCCAACACATACCTCCGTCACCTGACCTATCTTATTCCCTAACAGGAGATCCAACACTGTCCCTTCTACCTTGGTACCTCTATGTATTGCTGCAAAAAACTATACTGCACCCATTTTACAAACTCCAAACCATCCAGCTCTTTTACAGAATGGGCTTCCCAGCCTATGTGTGGAGAATTAAAATCTCCCACAATCACAACCTTGTACTTACTACAGATATCTGCTATCTCCTTAAAAATTTGCTCCTCCAATTCTTGCTCCCCATTAGGTGGTCAATAATACACCCCTATAAGTGTTACTACACCTTTCCCATTCCTCAATTCCACCCAAATAGTCTCCCTAGATGAGCCCTCTAATCTATCCTGCCAAAGCACCGCTGTAATATTTTCTCTGACAAGCAATGCAACACCTCCCCCTCTTGCCCCTCCAATTCTATCACACCTGAAGCAATGAAATCCAGGAATATTTAGTTGCCAATCACACCCTTCCTGCAACCATGTTTCACTAATAGCTACAACATCATATTTCAAGATATCAATCCATGCTCTAAGCTCACCCACCTTTCTTACAATGCTCCTAGCATTAAAATAGATGCATTTAAGAAACTCTCCTCCTCTTACTCTCTGTTTATCCCTTATGGTGCAAACAACTTTATCATCTTTTTCTTCCTTCTCCCCTACATCTTCAGTCTGAGCGCTCCCCTTCTCTGTCACCTGCCTATTCTCCCTCACACACTGTCTACTAGCTTTCTCTATTTGTGAACTAACCTCCTCTCTTCTAGTCTCTTCAATTTGATTCCCACTCCCCCCCCAACCATTCTAGTTTATACTGCCTACTCCCATCGAACTGAACTGGTACCACAGTTCTCCATACCACTACCATCCATGTACCTATCCAAGCTTCACTGAAACATTGAAATCAAACTTGCATTCACCACTTGTACTGGCAGCTCATTCCACAATCCCATGATCCTCTGAGTGAAGAAGTTATCTCTCATGTTATCCTTAAACTTTTCACCTTTCACCTGTAACCCATGAACTCTGGTTGTAGTCCCACCCAATCTCAGTGGAAAAGGCCTGCTTGCATTTACCCTATATATACCCCTCATAATTTTGTACACCCCTGTCAAATTTCCTCTTAATATTCTAGGTTCTAAGAAATAAGGTCCGAATCTATTCAATCTTTCCTTATAATTCAGCTCCTCCAGACCCAGCAACATCTTTGTAAACTTTCTCTGTACCGTTTCAATCTTACTTACATCTTTCATTTGGGCAGGTGACCAAAACTGCACACAATACTCCAAGTTGGGCCTCACCAATGTCTTATACAATTTCAACATAACATCTCACCTCCTGTACTATAACAACCTTACATTTCTTGCAACAGTCTACAATCTCTCTATAAATCTAGAAAAGAAACACAGAAACATAGAAACATAGAAAAGCCTACAACACAATACAGGCCCTTCGGCCCACAATGTGGTCATGCATTTCTTATTTCTCATTTCCATCCAAAACTCCTCACTAGATGAGTTCTCCAGTCTGTCCTGAGAGAGAACTGCCGTGTCATTTTCCCTGACTAGTAACGACACCTTTCCTCCTTTAATCCTTCCTACTGTGTCAGGTCTGGAACAACAGAACCCAGAATATTGAGCTGCCAGTCCTACCTCTCCTGCAACTTAGTCTCACTAATGGCTACAATATTCATAATCGCAGGCTTTGATCCATGCCCTGAGCTCATCCGCCTTTCCTACGATACTTCTTGCATTGCAATAAATACAGTTTAGGACACATGCTCAACCTCTTGATTCCTGACTTTGTCTGAGGTCTTGTCAACATCTGTTTCTATAACTTCCCCACTAATTGTTCTGGCACTCTGGTTCCCATCCCCCTGCAACTCTAGTTTAAAGCCCACCATGGAGCACCAACAAACCTTCCCACGGGGATATGAGACCCCTTCTCAGATCTTGTTTTTTCTTTCTCTAACTGTTGCCTTGATTATTTCAAGTATTATTGTATGTATCTGAAAGTTCAGAACCAATCAAATTCATCAATTGGTTTGAGAGCTCAGCTTGGGGACTAAACCGGAGGTAGAAACTTTTTTTTTCACCTGTTTTATGGGTTGACTTTTACTCACCTTTTGCTCAACTTGCAAAAGGATTTTGGATCAAAATACCAGAATCCTACAGTCTGTTCTATTTTATTGCACGTTTATTTATTTATCTATTTATTTATTTATTTATTTATTTAGTGATTGATCGATTGCATGCTTATCAGTGATTATCTGTAATATTTAAACTGATCTTGCATTCCCATTAAATAGACCTGTAAAAAGCTTTAAGTTATACTTGGAGATGACTCAGATCTTGTTTCCAAATGTCTTACTGAATTCTATAATCTGGAAGGCTGTTAAGTATAATGTTATGTTAAATTTGTTTTTAAAGATCAGTCAGATTCACTTATTCATTAAAGTACACAGATATTACAATTTTCCATTCCTAACTGCTCTTGCAAAGTACTGTGGACATGCCTTTGTGAAGTCCAGCTTTCTTTCTGCTGGAGATACAGTGCTGTACTTAGAGTACTATTGGGTAAAGTATTCCAAGATCTTGTCCAGCTATGAAGGAATACTGAGGTATAGAGATAGACACTCAATGGCCCTAATAGACACTATTAGGCACCTCCTGTATGCTCTTCTATACACCACAGTTTTAACACACGTTTATTTGAGTTACTGTATATGATATACAGAGAAGATGTCAGGGATAAATTTTTACACAGAAAGTGGTGAGTGCGTGGAATGGGCTGCCAGTGATGGTGGTGGATGCAAGTACGATAGGGTCATTTAAGAGACTCCTGGATAGTTATATGGAGCTTAGAAAAATAGAGGGCTATGGGTACCGGTAGGTAATTTCTAAAGTAAGTACATGTTCGGCACAGCATTGTGGGCTAAAGGGCCTGTATTGTGCTGTAGGTTTTTCTATGTTTCTATGTTTCAACTGCACAACTCCCAAATGGAAATAACAAGCTGTGGATAACAGTGACCATGGTCCAGAAAAAGTATAATTAATAGAATAGCTGGTAGTTTTGATTGCTGCCTGCAAACGGTCAACATGTCTCACCAGTGCCATTTTGCATTTCTTCTGACGTTTGGACTGAACGACAACTGAACCTTTTGACCATGTCTGTAAGCTTTTATGCATTGAGTTGCTGCTAAATGATTGGCTGATTATATTAGTGTATTAACAAGTTGGTATAAAGTGACACCACAATGTATATTACTAGGACGTTGCCTGGATAATGCTGAAATACATTTACCTTTTTGCTAACACGTTTACAAATCTGGATGAATTTCTTATCATTCATTTCTTCCTGCAACTAATGACAAATATTCAAATAAAATGAAATAGAATAGCATTTAAAAGTCTTCTGAAAATTAAGATACTGAACAGGTTTTAAACTAGGGTAGAGATGAACAATAGTTTTTATTCGATGTTGATAATTGGAGTGGAGAGTAATGAGATCAGAAGCAGAATATAAAGGAATATAGAAAACGGGTCTGGAAATCACTGCACAAACTAATAAACCTATTTCCATGACTGCTATCACTAAATGTGTTTTATAACCATCAGTGCATATTGCCTTATGTGCAAAATTCATGAACAATTTAAAGGAATGAGTTTCTGTAACAAAGTACAATGCAGAATACAATCATCCATTATGGGTGCATTTATATCTCCTCTCCAGTTCACGAATGTCCAGCTTATGTGCAGCCTGTACATATGAATGAGCATTTGGGAGATCAGCAGAATAGATTTGTTGGCTGCTGTGGGGCTACAGGCTCCTTCTGCCACCTGGGAACTCAGTCGGTAGCTGCATTTCCAGCCTATGATCTGTTTATAAGTTGGAAGTGCAGATTTTTACTATTAACAAATGGATTGGAATTTGCAAATGTAGCCATAACCTGGTAGAATGAAGTTGTAGAGTAATGGAACACTACAGCACAGAAAAAGACCCTTCATCCTATCTAGTCTGTGCCAAACTATTAATCTGACTAGTCTCATCGACCTGCACTCTCCATATCCCACCCGTCCATGTACCTATCCAAATTTCTCTTAAATGTTGAAATCAAACCCATATCCAGCACTTGTGCCGGCAGCTCATTCCCCACTTAAATGAAGAAGGCCCTCTCATATTCCCCTTAAACATTTCACCTTGCACTTTAATCCCTGACTTCCAGTTGTAATCTCACCCGACCTCAGTGGAAGAAGCCTGCTTGCATTTAACCTATCTATATCCCTCATAATTTTGTATATCTCTATCAAATCTCCCCTCATTCTCCTACTTTCTAGGGAGTAAAGTCCTAAACTATTTGATCTTTCCCAATATTGGAGGGGTGGAGCGAAGTTAAGATGGCGCTAAATGGCGACTACTTTGCTTGCATCTTTGGAAACAGCTCTATTTCTATCTTTGATATGTATTTTTTTCCTTTTCAAGGATCTTTTGAAGAACCTGACCTGAAGTTACTTCATACTTTATACTTTATTGTCGCCAAACAATTGGTACTAGAACGTACAATCATCACAGCGATATTTGCTTCTGCACTTCCCACTCTCTGGATTACAAATGTTAAATATTAAAAATATTTAAAATAGTTTAAATTAGTCAATATTAAAAATTTAAATTATTAATCATGAACAGAAAATAGAAAAATGGGAAGTAAAGTAGTGCAAAAAAACCGAGAGGCAGGTCCAGATACTTGGAGGGTACGGCCCAGATCCAGGTCAGGATCCGTTCAGTAGTATTATCACAGTTGGAAAGAAGCTGTTCCCAAATCTGGCTGTACGAGTCTTCAAGCTGCTGAGCCTTCTCCTGGAGGGAAGAGGGACGAAAAGTGTGTTGGCTGGGTGGGTCATGTCCTTGATTATCCTGGCAGCACTGCTCCGACAGCGTGCGGTGTAAAGTGAGTCCAAGGACGGAAGATTGGTTTGCGTGATGTGCAGTGCCGTGTTCACGATCTTCTGCAGCTTCTTTTGGTCTTGGACAGGACAACTTCCATACCAGGTTGTGATGCACCCTAGAAGAATGTTTTCTACAGTGCATCTATAAAAATTAGTGAGGGTTTTAGGGGACAGGCCAAATTTCTTTCGTTTTCTCAGGAAGTAAAGGCTCTGGTGGGCCTTCTTGGTAGTGAACTCTGCTTGGTTGGACCAAGTCAGGTCATTTGTGATATTGACCCCAAGGAACTTAAAGCTTTTGACCTGTTCCACTTGTGCACCACCAATGTAAATTGGGTCGTGCGGTCCACTACTCCTTCTGAAGTCAACAATCAATTCCTTCGTCTTGCTGACGTTGAGGGATAGGTTATTGTCTTCGCACCATGCCACCAGGTTCTTAATTTCCTCTCTGTATTCAAACTCATCATTACCCGAGATATGGCCTACAATTGTTGTGTCATCAGCAAACTTAAATATTGAGTTCGATGGAAACTTGGCTACACAATAATGGGTGTACAGTGAGTACAGCGGGGGCTGAGTACAGAGCCTTGTGGGGCACCGGTGCTCAGAGTGATTGTAGAGGAGAGCTCGTCCCCTATTTTTACAGCCTGGGTCCTGTCTGTGAGGAAGTTGAAGATCCAGCTGCAGATCTGAGTGCTAAGGCCCAGGTTCCGGAGCTTAGGAATCAGTTTATTTGGAATGATGGCATTAAAGGCAGAGCTGTAGCCAATGAAAAGGAGCCTTACATATGCATCTTTATTCTCCCGGTGTCCTAAGGAGGAATGTAGGGCCAGAGAGATGGCATCTGCCGTTGACCTGTTGCTCCGGTAGGCGAATTGCAAAACGTCGAGGTTGACCGGTAGGCTGTGGTTGATGTGTGCCATAACCAATCTCTCGAAGCATTTCATAACAATTGACGTCAGAGCCACAGGTCGATAGTCATTCAGGCATGCCACCTTGCTCTTCTTCGGCACTGGGATTATCGTTGCCTTCTCAAAACATGAGGGGATTTTAGACTGAAGCAAGAAGCAGCTGAAGATGTCAGCAAACACTCCAGCTTGCTCGCTTGCACAGGCCCGGAGAACCTGTCCTGGGACGCCAACTGGGCCCATCGCCTTCCTTGGATTTATCTTCAGGAAGGTCCTTCTAATGTCCTCCTCGGTGATGATGAATCTCGATGCCACCAGGTCCGGTTCATCCGGAGGCAGCAGGACGCTCCTCTTCTGTTCAAATCTTGCATAGAATACGTTAAGTTCGTCAGGAAGAGAAGCGCCACAGTTATTGATATTCCCAGCCTTTTCTTTGCACCCAGTGATCTCATTTAGACCCTGCCATAGTCTACTGGCATCCCTTTGGTTAGCCTGGGCTTCCAACTTGGCTCGATATTGCCTCTTGGCGCCCTTAATGGCTTTCTGGAGTTCATGCCTGGATTCCGTGTAGTGACTGGTATCCTCGGACCTAAAAGCCGCAGCTCCAGCCTTTAAAAGGGACTTGACCTTTTAATTCATCCAAGGTTTCCGGTTAGGGAATACCCGGATCGTCTTGCGAGACACACAGCCCTCCGTGCATTTCCAAATAAAGTCCGTGACAGCTTAGGCATGTTCCTCGAGGTTATCTGCCGAGTCCTTGAATACTAACCAGTCCACCAATTCAAAGCAGTCATAGAGGACCTCATCCGTTTCCTCCATCCAACGCGACACCACCTTTGACACCGTGACCTCCTGCTTCAGTTTCTGTTTGTAAGCCGGGAGGAGAAGTACGGCCTGATGGTCCGATTTTCCAAAGTGAGGTTGTGGGATGGAATGGTAGGCATCCTTGACTGCTGTGTAGCAGTGGTCAAGTATATTCGGGCCTCTATTGGGGCAGGAGACATGTTGGTATAACTTTGGCAGCGCCTTTCTGAGGTTGGCCTGGTTACACACTGACTTCGGTTCTTTGTGGGAATGGGACCTGCACTCAGGGCCTCACATCCGGCGACACAACAGACCTTTAACATCATAAATCAACAGGTTGTTTGCTCTATCTCCTCTCTCGCTGTGAAATGGGAACACCTCTTTTTCCTTTATTGGGGGAGAGAGAGAGCCTGTAGTATGTCGAATTATGGGCTGAATGAGTAGTCTTTGGGGTACAGCAAATCTGTGTCTTTATTGGTGCTTTGTTGCACACTTGAGTGCATGGTGGAGGGGGCTGATGCTTTTTTGCTGGTGGGGGGTGTCATTGTCTTGCTACTGCTTGTGTGTGGAAGGGGGAAGCTGGGGGTGTCTTTGGGGTTCTAATGTTTAACTGTCTTTTATTCTTTAGGGCACTCCTCTGTCTTTGTAGATGTTTGCGAAGAAAAAGAATTTCAGGGTGTGTATTGTATACATTTCTCTGACATTAAATGTACTTATTGAAACCTATTGAAACATCTTGTCTGTAGGTAGGTGATCAAACTGCACACAATTCTCTAAATTAGGCCTCACCAGTATCTTATACAACTTCAATGTAATATCCCAATTCTTGTACTCAGTACTTTGATTTATGGGGGCCAAAGTGCCAAAAGCTTTCTTTATGGCCCTGTCTATCAGTGATGCCACTTTCAATGAATTACAGATCTGTATTCACAGATCCCTCTGCTCTGTCATACTCCTCATGCTAATTGTGTAAGTCCTACTCTAGTTTGTCCACCCAATATACAACACCTTGCATTGTCTATGTAACATGCTGTAAGGTTTCACTGCTAATGTAATGGTTTCTCTGTAGCAGCAATGTTTGGGTTATTACTAGAGATAATGGGTTTTTGGAATGCAGGAGCTATTCAATGAGAGAAATATTCTTTCTTGTGAGTCTGGAAGAGAGTTTTTCACGGTCTTTTGCTGGGGAGAGATGAGGAGAGAAGACGCGAAAGGCGGGAGTTTGTAGACCGCTGGACGGAGTGGACTTGGAGTGAGGGTTCGAAGGTCAGCGACGATCAGAGGAGGTCGATGGTGGTCGACTGACTGATCAGTGAGCTCCAATGTTTGCGCATTAGACTGTTTCATGAGAATGGGCCCTTTTTCTTTTTTTTTTGTTTTCTTTATTAACCATATAGTCAAATTAAGAATTATAAAGCTCAATCATTTAATTGTATATTGTGTGCTGTTTGTTATTTCGGGGTACTGGTTTGTAACAGGCGACACATCACGCAGCATCCACCCAAACGAAATTTCTTAAGTTTGGCCAGGCCGACGGCTATCACCTCCTATATTAAGCCGCTAGCCTAAGCAAGAGTTACATCTATATTAAATTTCATCTGCTATTTATCAGCTTATTTTTCCAGCTGGTCCAGATCACATTGCAAGCTTTGATTGTCTTCTTTGCTGTTGACTACACCCTCATCTTGATCTCATCCACAGATTTGCTGATGCAGTTTACCACATTATCATCCAGATTGCTGATATGGACGACAATAAACAATGGATCTAGCACACATCCCTAAGGCATACCACTAGAATCAGGCCTCTAGTCAGTGAGGCAACTATCTACCATCCACTCTCTGGCTTCTCCCACAAAGCCATCATCTAGTCCAATTTACTACCTATTCCTGATGCAAACTTTTTGACCAGTCTCCCTTAAGGGACCTTGTCAAAGGCCTTGCTAAAGTCCATATAGACAACAACCACTGCCCTAACTTCGTCACTTTCCCTGGTAACTTCCTCAAAAAATGCTATAACCACTTGTAACTTCCTGGCTCTCTATCTGTAGTATTAATCAAAGGAGATGAATTTTTTTAGGTACTAATAGTAATTCTTGAATTATTGTTGATCCTTTTCTTTGCTTTTATTTCTTTTGCCTGGTGGATAATATATGGTCAATGTAATCGTGAGATTTTAAAAAATCCTATTTTACAGACACATGCCGAGAAAATCAATCCTGTTTTTGTCACTAAATATAAGTGCATCCATGTATCATACTCTCTTTACAAAATTCATCATATTAAAGTCATTAGAATTAATTTTGGAATTAGACCATAATAGGACTAAGACTGCCCTAAATTTTTCTTAGCATTACTTGCTGAGGGTGAAGTTTTCAGCTCTGTGTTCCAGGATCATCCATGTACTGCAGTCATGAGCAGAAAGACTGATTGTCCTCTGTTCCATGGCATAGATTTTCAGTCTGGTCATGGTTGTCCAAAAGATTACTTTAATTGAGAACTTACTGTGGATATAACCTGGGAAATTTTTATTCTCTGGAAGTCATAGCTGCATATCTAAAAATCTTACCACCAAAAATATGAATGACGGGCTAATTGCTAATGTATTTTTCATAACAATTAACTGTGAAATGATTTATTTGAGCTGAACATGTAAGGGATAAATTGAACTATTAACTCTAAATGGTTCCAAAATTTCATTAGCAGTGAAAAGCTGATATAATTAATATATTTGTATCACCATCAATGCCTACATTTATAAATAACCCTTTTGAAGTTGGGAACGAGAGATGTGGGAGTGGAAAGTGAGAGAAGTTGATTTGATTTGGCCATTTAAAAAGCATGCTACAAAGCCTTCTTAGGTGAAAGTTTTATACATTGTTGAGTTTTTAGCTTTTTCACCTAACCTGCACATCATGATGAGCAACTACATTCAGCTCTCAATAAATAATTGAATGTTCAAGATTCACAGTGCCATGTATCATTCTTTTGGATGTCTGCTCTGGATATAATTAGCCTGAAGTGAATGAGCTTAACAATACTAATATTTTTATAATGTGCCTGTTATTAAAATGTATATTCTTTGAGCAGCCAAGGACATTTTGGGCCTCTGGGGTCTTTTCTTTTACAAATAAATCTTTTCAATATGATTTATTTGACAAATTTTCACACCAATCACATTTGCTAAATCCATCACCTGCAATTTTAATGCAATGAAAGAAAGCAGGGACTTGCGTACACATTTATTTATAATTTAGTGGTGTCAAAATGGTTGTTGTGATTCTTCTAGTTTGATAGTGTGGTGGGTAGTGCTAGTCGCTCTCGCTTTCAGCTTCCACTGCTGGCTAGCAGTCTTGCAAAACGGAGAGCTGTATTTGTAAGTTTCTCCCTGCCAGTACATAGGCTCTCCAACAGCAAGCCTCATATAGTGCCTCTCACTGGTGACACGTGGAAACTGAACTCCTTTCGGACTCAGGCTGAACTACAGAGGATGGTGATGAGGTCTGGCCCCTGCACACACAGCACGCAGGCCCACCAGTGTGTGGACATGCTCTGGTGCTCATGAACCAGATCACCAGCTATGGGTAAATAAGACCCACTATTTTGCGGGCAGCGTCAGGAGAGAAAGGCTATGGGACTAAACCCAGACAGCAAATTCACAGTGGAGCCCCTAAGGCAGCTGGGCATCATTGAATATCCTTCTGGCAGTTCCTGCAGCCAAGCTGGTGCCAGACATATTGCTTCATAAGTTTTCCTTTGAACTACACTGGTGAGGCCGAGAGGGGGATCTTGATGACTGGACGTCTCAGGATCTCTATACCTTTTGCTCAGCCTTGTGATGATGATGATCTTCACCCATTGTCCTTTGAGACAGACAGATGCCAACCAGCCATAAGACCATAAGATATAGGAGCAGAAGTAGACCATTCAGCCCATCAAGTCTGCTCCCCCATTCCATCATGGCTGATCCAATTCTTCCAGTCATCCCAACTCCCCTGCCTTCTCCCCATACCCTTTGATGCCCTGGCTAATAAAGAACCTATCTATCTCTACCTTAAATGCACCCAATGACTTGGCCTCCACAGCCTCTTGTGGCAAAAAATTCCACAGATTTACCACCATCTGACTAAAGGGATTTCTCTGCATCTCTACTCTAAATGAACATCCTTCAATCCTAAAGTCATGCCCTCTTGTTCTAGACTCCCCTGCCATGAGAAATAACATTGCCATATCTAATCTGTTCAGCTAAATTAGTTTAGTAAAGCACTGGAGCAAAACTTGTTGATGATGGTAATCCACCAGTGTCCGCTGCTCTCTTGCCTGATAATTATGGATTTGCCTTTTCTGGACCTGCTGCTCTTGCGAAATAACATTATATATGGCATGGCCCTGTACAGCAGCTGGACCTTGCATGTGTGGATGACTCATATTAAACACTAGCCAATGAAACATCGAAACACTGACATCTGTGAAGTTCTGCAGCTTGGTTTAGCCAGCTGTCAAATTATCTGCAACTGAATGTTTCTGAAAGTCTTCTATATTCAGATACATTCAATAATGTAAGAAAACTATTAAAATTAGACAATAATGCAAATAGTTAAAACCACAACTCCAGGAAAAATGCCAGGAGCAACACAGCGACCTCTTCGTGACCTTTGTCGATCTAACCAAGGCTTTCGATACGGTCAACAGAGAAGGCTTGTGGAAAATCATGGAGAAGTTTGGCTGCCCCAGCAAGTTCATCACAATCGTCTGGCAGTTCCACGACGGTATGATGGTGAAAGTTCTGGATGATGGCGACGAGTCGGAGGCCTTCCCAGTGACAAATGGCGTCAAACAAGGCTGCGTTCTTGCCCCGACTCTGTTCAGTATGGTTTTTTCTGCCATGCTGACAAATGCCTTCCGTAACTACAAAGAAGGAATCCACGTCAGGTACAGGACTGACGGCAGGTTGTTCAACCTTAGGCGCCTGCAGGCAGTTACAAAGGTGCAAGAGACTGTCATCAGAGACTTGTTGTTTGCTGATGACTGCGCACTCAACGCCAGCGCAGAGCAGGAGATGCAGCGTGAAATCGACTGCTTCTCACAAGCCTGCAACAACTTCGGTCTCACTATCAGCACCAAAAAGACCGAAGTTATGTACCAGCCTGCCCCAGGAAAGCCATACCAGGAGCTGCGCATCACGGTGAAGGGCCAGAACCTCCAGGCAGCCGACAACTTCACCTACCTGGGCAGCATACTCTCTCGCGCAGTGAACATAGACGCTGAGGTCAACAACAGGATTGCCAAAGCCAGCGCCGCCTTTGGGAGACTCCGTAAGAACGTCTGGGAGCAGAGAGGACTCAGCCTTACCACCAAGCTGAAGGTCTACTGTGCAGTGGTCCTTACCACCCTCCTTTACGCCAGCGAGACCTGGACTGTCTACAGCAGACACGCCAAACAGCTCAACCACTTTCACCTGAGCTGTCTCCGCAGACTCCTCCACATCAGGTGGCAGGACAAAGTCCCCGACACGGAAATCCTGGAACGAGCTGGGCTCTGCAGCGTCTACACCCTCCTGCTGAAAGCCCAAGCCAGGTGGGCTGGACATGTGGTCAGAATGCCAGACAGCCGATTACCTAAGCAGCTGCTGTACGGAGAACTGTGTCAGGGCAAGCGCTCAGTCGGGGGGGCAGAAGAAACGTTACAAAGACTGCCTTAAAGCGTCCCTCAAAGGCCTGAGTGTCGACATCAACACGTGGGAGACGCTTGCCCTCGACCGTCCAGCTTGGCGCGGCAAGATCACCACAGGAGCCCGTGCAGCTGAAGTCAGGCGCATCATCGAGACACAATGAAAGCGTGCTGTGCACAAGGCCCCAGCAGCATCCACTGCCACGACAGCACCCACCCATTTGTGTCCCACATGTGGGCGAGCCTTCAGGGCCCAGATTGGCCTCATCAGTCACCTCCGGACCCACAGCTACCAATATCCCATTTGACTTTGAAACCATGGTCATCTTCGACTACGAAGGACAAACAACAACAACAACATGTAAGCAATCAAAAATTCAACACAATATAAAGAAACTGACATGTTCCCTTTTTCAAAACAACCATTCTGGTTAACTCAAGTGAACAAACACTGTTTCTTTTCCTGGTCTAACAAAGCACAGGTTCAGCAGTTAGATTTCCCAAAATAAATCCAGTTAATTGCAACAAATTTGCATGCTTCTGCTGTCTCTCTGAAGAGTCCAACAGACATTAGTAAAATGTACTTCCAAGGGTTTCCCTTCCTCCACTATTGATGCTGTCCTCGCCCCCATCTCTTCCATTTCCTGGATATCCATGCTCATTCCATTTTCCCACTGCCTTGACAGGGACACAACTCCGCTTGTCTTCACCTACTATCACATGAGCTTTTGCATCCACACATCTTCCTCCGTAAATTCTGTCATCTTCAACAGGATCCTACCACCAAACACATCCTTACTATTCCCCCCCCCCACTCTCCATTTTCCACAGGAACTCCCTCCATGATTCCCTTGTCTATTTGTCCCTCCCCACTAACCTCCCTCCTGGCACATATCCCTGCAAGCGAAGGAAATGCTATATCTGCCCATTCATGTCCTTCCTCACCTCCAAATAGTCCTTCCAGGTGAGGCAACATTTCAACTGAGAACTTTTTGGGGTCATCTATTGTATCCGGTGCTTGTGATCTGGCATCCTCTACATTGGTGAGAGCTGATGAAAATTGGGGGACAGCTTCCGTCAAAAGCAGAAATTCCTGATGGCCAACCATTTTAATTCCTATCCCCATTCCCCTTATGACAAGTCAGTTCATGGCCCCCTCTTCTATCATAATGAAGCCACTCTCAAGGTGGAGGAGTAACACCTCACATTCCATTCTGATGGCATGAATATTGATTTCTTCTTCCGGGATTTTTTTTCACTTTTTTTTTGTTCCCCTCCCCCTTCCCTCTTCTCTCTTTACCTTCCTGGGTCTTGCCTCTTCTCCTCACCTGCCTATCACCTCCCCCTGGTGCCCCTTCTTCTTCCATTTAACCCAGGGTCCACTCTCCTCTCCAACCAGATTCCTTCTTCTCCCCTTTTCCCACCCACGTGGCTTTACCTATCACTTTCCAGCTAGTCATCCTTTCACTCCCCACAACCTTTTCATTCTTGTGTCTTCCCCTTTCTTTTTCACTCCTGATGAAGGATCTCGGCCCAAAACATTGACCGTTTATTCATTTTCATAGCTAGAGCCTGACCTGCTCCAGCGTTTTGTATGTTACAGAGAAACCAAATGGCTTCCCTTAAATTCTGAGATTGTATTTATTACCTTTCTTTTCTGCTGAGAACGAAGTTAACTATCTTTAACTGCACAAGTGGTTGTAAATGAATCAATCACACACAAGAATGTCATTGATTATTACTGGTCTCTCAAGTGTCCTTGCAAGTCAATTTCACTAAAATGAATTCCTTAACATCACATTTACATCAAAGAAATGGGCCAATAGGCATCCCAATTCTTAAGTTTCATTTTGCTGATTTACATTTATCACCATCAGCATATTCTCTTTGCCATGAGTTCACCTAACTTCCCCTTAAATTCACTAACAACTCACCATGATAGTGAGTCCTGTTTTCTAACCATTCCCTTGAAAAAGAGCTTCCCGTGAATTATCGCAGGCTTCATAGAGCAAGTGACTATTTTACATCTGTGGCCACTAATTTCGGACTCCTCTCATGTGGAAACATCTCTTTAACCCCATCAATCCCATTTTGTGTTGCAAAGAGAGCAGGTGAACCCAAATGCAGGACACTGACACAGAGGTAGCGTAATCAGAAGAGTGTTTATTAATGGTTGCAGGGAAGGCCAGGGAGCGAGGATTAGGCAGAGGAAAGCCGAGGAGTGAGTGAGGCTGGACTGGGGATCGAACCCCGGTCGCTACGGTGAGAACGCTGGGTTTACCCACTGACCCAGCGGAGAGTGTAGACAGATGGCGGGATGAGGCAGAGCAGGGATGCAGACAAGGGGATGAGCGTGGCTGGGGGAGAAGGGTGGGTGGCATGCCATGCTCCTGTTAACACAGAGAGACAGAGTTAACACAGGGAAACAACAGCGTGGAAACAGAACTTAGAATACACAATTCTAAGTGGCCGAGAGACAGAGATAACACAGGCAAACAGCGCGGATGAACGGAAGAACAGGAGGCAGGCAAAACTTTTCTTGACACAGGGCATTGCTGGAGCTGAACTGCAAACAGAAGACAGTTGGCAGGTAACACTTATCTTGATACGGAGCGTTAAGTGGAAAGGCAAATGGCAGACAATCCTTTTCTTGACACAGGGCGTTGCTGGAGCTGAACAGGAAACAGGAGACAGGCGGCAGGCAATACTTACCTTGACACAGAGCATTAAATAGAAGGGCAAACGGCAGGCAATCCTTATCTTGACACGGAACGGCAAATGGAAAGGCAAATGGCAGGCAATACATATCTTGACATGGAGAGACAAAGGCTACACAGTTAAACCTCGGTACTGAAGTAAAACTTAGAATACACCATTCGAAGCGGCTGGGAGTGTGAATTACCACACTGGCTGAAGCAATGATCTGGCAATGAGTGGATGCAAAGCTGGGGTTTTTATGCTGCAGGTGATGATGAGAATCCGGTGTCGCAATCAAGGAGCCCAGGTGGACACGGGGAAAAGGGAATTAGGCGAATAAGAGGAATTAACGGTCGGTACAGTGACATTTTGATTCCCTGGTAATTTTTTGAAAAGCTTATTCAACCTCTTTCTGCCTTTGTTCCAAATGGTAAGTGCACTTCAAAAGTATTTCAATAACTGTAAATTGCTTTGCAACATTATAAGAATGTAAATAACATCGTTTAGTTAGTTCCTTATATTTTTGCACTGCAGGAAATAGCAGATGTAAATCAAGATGATGGTCTATGTGATTTTGCTGCCAAATTCCCCTACAAATCAGCAAAATCTATTAGAACAGATAAACTCACATCTATTATGCAGCTGTAATAAAGGTTCTTCTGACTGTGTTAAAGTATGTTGGATATTTCACTTAGTCATTGACAGAGTATGCGCTTTACTGCTATAGTAAGAAACTAAAATGAAGTAAGTCTTTATTTATCTCAAGTTTCTATTAAATAGTAACAAAGCTCCTGAGCCTTTAACAGCCTAAATCTGATCTCTAGTGTCTATTCAGTCATTACTAGTCTCTCCTGTTGTCACAGAATCAACTTGCAATACGTTCATAAAAGTAGGAGAAGGCAATTCAACCCCCGTGTCTATTCTGCTATTCAATAAAATCATTGTGCTCTTATATCTTTCCTGATGTCTTGATTCCTCTGATATCCTAAAATCTATCAATGGACTCAGCCTCCGCACTCCTGTTAGGTCAAGAATTTCAAAAATTCACTATTTTCTGCTGAAGAAATTTCTCCTCATCTCAGGACTCACTGGTTGATGCCTTAATTGGAGAATGAAACCTCCAGTGCTAGACACAGTAGCAGAAGGAAATATTAACCTGATAGTTACCATCTGTTTAAATTCCTCGGCTAGGAGAAACCCATTTATCCCAGGAATCAATCTGATCAATTCCTGCATTGCAAATAAATTCTTCTTTCGGTATAAAGGCCAGGCACATGGACAATATTCCAGGGTGTAGTCTTCCTAGCACATTATATAATCTCAGTAAGATGTCTTTATTATTTGTTACATACCCCATAACTGGGTTGCCAAACCAGCAGAAATGGAACGCTCGTTGGAGTCTGTGATTATTAGTAACTAATAAAGTTTTATTGAAGAAGTAAGTAATACAGTATTCTAATCGTAAGGATATAAATGTAACAGGCTAGCAATGATAATACACACATATACATAGAACTAGGGTAATAGGAATCAACCAAGCTCTATCGCAGTCTAGGGGTAAAATGATCAGTCTTAAGTGAAGCAGAGTTCAGTTCAGTTTAGTGCAGTTCGAAGTAGTTGCTGTTGTTGTACCATTGGAGAGAGAGAGAGAGAGAGAGAGAGATGCAGTTGGTTTCAGGCAGACCTTTTGATATCATCGCAGTTGGTTTCGGGCAGACCTTTTGATGTCTTCTAATCCCGCTGTGGTCACCGACTGTGACCCCTCCGTTCCGGATACGATCGTTCTTCTGCGGTGAACCCGGCACCCAGGCAAGGGCGGACACACACCCCAGGTTCCCACCGATCGTACCTTTACACCCTGTGAGCCTCTGATCGTTTCCCGCGAACCGGTCCTCCAGACTCTCACCAACTTGTGGGGGCACACTGCTCTTTCCAGGGTCTCGTGGCGTCTCGTGCCTTAGCAAACCTGCTCTTTTTATCCCCCTGCTGGGGTATCACCTGTCCATCAAACTTCAAACAGTTCAGGTTCAAAGCAACCGGTCTGACAATATCTGAATTGTGTTTCTTTCTTGTTAATCTCTCTCTTCTCTCTTATTAGCATTTTGAATGCTTCTCCATTGTCTTCCATTATCTTTCTCATTAGCATCATCCGTCCAGTAGCTCTGCTTGGCGTCACACATGACATATTATACCTAATTATTTTGTAAAATAAGAGTGAGTCAACACACTGATTTCCTTTCTGATTGGTTGATATACATGCATTTTTACCATCAGTTAGTTGTTTACATTGACCTCAGATACTTAATTCTCTCAATATTTGAGAAATACTCTTACCATTTTACCAAAAATGAATGATTTCAAGGTTTTCTGTATTGTATTCCACCTGCCTTGTCTTCACTTGTTCATTTACCTTGTCTACCTTTTCCCATAGACTTTCTACAACCTCCTCAAAATGTACAGTGCCATTCAGCTCTACGTTGTCAGCAAACTTGTTGTATATTACACTGGGCCCATTCCATCAAATCATGATTAGATTTCGAGCAATTAGAGCCCTGCCACTAATCCCTACAGCACCCACTGGACAAAACTTTTCAACCAGAAGATTATTTTCTCTCCAAGTCTTCTGCCAAAACTTCACTTCTAATCTCATGTGTTATCATTTTATTTGGTATAATTTTATCATAGAACACTACGGCACAGAAACAGGCTCTGCAGCCCATCAAGTCCATCCCAAAATGATGCTCTGCCTAGTTCCATCAACCCGCACCTGGTCCATATCCTTATAAACCACTCTCATCCATGTATGAAAGTGAGTTAAGGGAGTTAGGTGCTAAATTAAAGGACAGGACCTCCAGAGTTGTGATCTCAGGATTGCTATACATGCCATGTGGTAGCGAGGCCACTAATAGGAAGATCATACAGTTTAAGACATGGCAAAGGCAGGCGTGAGAGCTTCAAATTTTTGGATCATTCGGTTCTCTTCCAGGGAAGGTGGTACCTACATACAAGGTCAGAAATTGAAAGGTTGAGCTTAATGGGAGTACTGTTCTGAGCTCTGCATATTTCAATACAAGGAGTATTGTAGGAAACGCAGACGAGCTTAGAGCATGGATCATTATGACGCTCTCAAGATGAGGCAGAGGAGGAAGAATTAAAGAGAATGGTGGCATTAGGCATTATGAAATTTTTCACAACAGTGCTCAGTGAGGACAGACTAGAGAGCTTGACTAGTGAGGCTTTATGAGCAGAACTGAGGAATGAGAAAGGTTTGAGCTTATTGAGAATGCAACGGAGGATCGGGTAATTCACTTAGGGAAGTATTGCAAAGTGATTCAAGTGATTATGTTGTTATTGTGACTGACCAATTTAAAAAATACACAATGATCTTAAGTGCTATTGTTAATCATCTGTGGAAGTTTTCAGTGACAAGAAACAGAATCAGAATCAGGTTCTTTAATATAAATGTTAAACATGTCAAAAGTCAGCCAACACCACACCGTCTCCCACCTCCTGGTCTGCCAATTGAAGAAAGGAACAAGTAAGTCGAACGTGTTCAGGAAAGTCTCCTTAAATAGGATATAAAAATCCCAACTAGAGAGAGTCAAATACCAGATCTCCTATTAGGGAATGTGACAGGGCAGGTGACAGAAGATTGTGTAAGGGAACATTTTGCATCTAGAGATCGTAAAGCCATTAGTTTCAAGCTAATTATGGAAAAAGGTGGGTCTGGTCCTCGGGTTGAGATCCTAAATTGGAGAAAGGCTGATTTTGATGGTGTCAGAAAGGATCTGCCAGGTGTGAATTGGGGCAGGTTATTTTTTGGCAAAATTGGGAGGCCTTCAAGAGTGAAATTTTGAAAGCATAGGGTTTGTATGTTCCAGCTAGAATAAAAGACAAGGATAACAGATTTAGGAACCTTGGTTTTTAAGAGATATTGAAGCTGTGGTTAAGAAAAAAAATGCTTCCAACCTGATGGCATAAACATCGATTTCTCTAACTTCCAGTAATGCCTCCCCCACCCCCGCAACTTTCACCATTTCCCATCCCCTTGTCCCTCTCTCATGTTATCTCCTTGCCTGCCCATCGCCTCCTTCTGGTGCTCCTTCCCCCACACCCCTCCTTTTCTCTTTCTTCCATGGTATTCTGTCTCTTTCACCAATCAACTTCCTAGCTCTTTGCTTCATCCCTCCCCCTCCAAGTTTCACCGATTTCCTGGCATTTCACTCTCCCTCACCCACTTTTCAAATCTACTTCTCAGCTTTTTTCTCTTCAGTCCTGCTGTATGGTTTCGGCCCAAAATGTCGATTCCACTTTTTTCCAAAGATGCTGCCTGGCCTGCTGAGTTGCTCTAGGAGTTACTGTGTGTTTCCCAGATTTCCAGCATCTTCAGATTTTATCTTGTTTGTGAAGAAAAACTGAGTTGTACAGCAGGTATAGGCAGGCAGGAACAAATGATGTACTTAGGGAGTACAAGAAATTCAGAGAATGCTTAACAGAAATCAGGAGGGCTAAAAGAAGACATGAAGTTGTTCTAACAGGCAAAGTGAAGGAGAACCCTAAGGATCTCTATAAATATATTAAAAGCAAAAGTATACCAAGGGAAAAAAATTGGTCCTCCGGAAGACTGGAGTGGTAATCTATATGTGGAGCTGAAAGAGATGGGGAAGGTCTTAATAGATCTGATGCATCTGATTTTTACTTGGAAAACAGACACAGACTATAGATATGAGACTCGGAAGTAGAAAGGACAAGAACTCTATACAAATTACAGAGGAGGAGGTGCTTGCTGTCTTGAGTTAAGTTAGGGTGTATAAATCCCCAGGGTCTGACAATGTGTTCCCTCAAACCCTGTGGGAGGCTTGTGCAGAAACTGCTAATGTTGTTTTGTTGTTTAAGCAAGGCTCTAAGAATAAGTTTGGAAATTATAGGCTGGTGAGCCTGACATCAGTCATAGGAAAGTTGTTGGAAGCTAGTCTAAAGTATCGGATATATAAGTACGTGGATAGATAGGGACTTATTAGGGATAGTCAACATGGTTTTGTGTGTGATAATTTGTGTCTAACTAATCTTATAGAGGTTTCCAAGGAACTTACCAGGAACATTGACTAAGGCAAGGCAGAGGATGTTGTCTTCATGGACTTCAGTAAGACTTTTGATAAGCACGCACACAGGAGGTAGGTCAAGAAGGTTCAGTCATTTGGCATTCAAGATGTGGGAGTAAATTGGATTAGACATTGGCTTTGAGGAAGAAGCCAGAGGTGGTTGTAGATGGTTTCCTCTCTAACTGGAGGCCTGTAATTAGTGGGGTGCCACAATGATCAGTGTTGTGTCTGTTGTTTTTGTCATCTATATCTGGCTGATACCGTGGTTAACTGGATCAGCAAATTTGTAGATGACACCAAGACTGATGGTGGACTGAACAGTGAGGAAGACTATCAAAGCTTTCAGTGAGCTCTGAACTGGAAAATGGCAGATGGAATTTAATGCAGACAAGTGTGAGGTGTTGTGGTCTGGGAGCAACAAGAAGGGTAGGTCTTACATGGTGAGCAGTAGGGCTCTGGGGTGTATGGTAGACCAGAGTGATCTAGGAATACAGACCCATAATTCTTTGAAAGTGATGTCACAGGTAGATAGCGTCATAAAGAGAGCTTTTGGCACATTGGCCTTCAGAAACCAATGTATTGAGTCCAGGAGTTATGATGTTAAGTTGAAGTTGTATAAGATATTAGTGAAGCATAATTTAGAGTATTGTGTGCAGTTCTGGTCACTTATGAACAGTAAGGATGTAAATAAGGTTGAAAGAGTACGGACATAATTTACAACTATGCTGCTGGGACTTGAGAATTTCAGTTATGGGGAAAAGTTGAATAGATTAGAACTTTATTCCCTGGAATGTAAAAAATTGAGGGGAGATTTGATACAGGTATACAAAATTCTGAGGGGTATGAATTGAATTGACTTTATTTCTTAAGTGCTTCACATACATGTGTTACATACCTCCTAGTTATCTTGTGACTGTCTTATGAGCATGATGTAATGGTCTTGCGGAGGTCACATGTTGTAATTTTCCTGCCAGTGAGGTCACATGATGACCTGTTCTCAACAGGTATATAAAGGAGACCCCTGGTGTGACGCAGTTAGTTTTCAGTTTAGTTTTGTGTTAGTTACTCTACATTGCTGCGTATTCGTCTTATGACGCAGTTTCATTTTAAAGTGGAGTTCTACTTTCTATTGCAAGAAGTATTGGAGAGTGAAGACCTTATCAAAGTACAGTAATTTGCCGAGTCAAGTAAAGCTGATATCGTTTGGCAATTTTGGAGAGGATCGACCTTTAATGAATCTTCGTTCAAGAAACAGTGACCTGCATGAGATAACCTCTGCTAAAGTAGGAAAGATTGTGCAGTGTCTATCTTCCAGAGGAAAAGGTCAGTTCCTTTAAACTGTTTTATTTCTGTTGCTGTGAATCCTGCGGGCAAAGCAGGTTCTAGCTGGGATCAGCAGTAACGTCATGTCTTTGAGGAATTCTTTACTTCAGGAAAGTCTCTCCTAATTGACTGTATAAATCTCTTGGACTTTCGAATTTACCATTCTAAGAACTGTGTTTGAATTTACCACTTTAAGAACTGTTTTCGCATTTACCCTAAGGCAGTTAACTTCTGGTTAAGTTCGTCATTTAAATAAATTTCATCATTTTTGAGCAGAGTTTAATAAATGTTTGTTTGTTCTTATAAAACCTGACTCAATTCTATATTCTGAAAAGAGGATGCTGTCTAAGTTGCATGCCATCTTGGTCAATGTCTCCCATCCACTACATAATGTACTGGGTGGGCACAGGAGTACATTCAGCCAGAGACTCATTCCACCGAGATGCAGCACAGAGCATCATAGGAAGTCATTCCTGCCTGTGGCCATCAAACTTTACAACTCCTCCCTTGGAGGGTCAGACACCCTGAGCCGATTGGCTGTTCCTGGATTTATTTCATAATTTACTGGCATATTACATATTATTATTTAACTGTGTATTACTATCTTTTATTATTATTTATTATTTCTATATTACTATTTATTATTTACTAGTAGTAATATTACTATTACTATTTCTATTACTATTTATTATTTATGGTGCAACTGTAACGAAAACCAATTTCCCCCGGGACCAATAAAGTATGACTATGACTATGACTATTCATTGTTGCCGGTCAGAAGACACATGTGGAGTAAAAATCTTTACATTACCTATCCAAATCTCCGTCTAAATATGCACAGTAATTAATAATAATTTATAATAAATGTAACAGGCAATGTAACATAGAAATATACTCAAATCAACATGAGTTAATCAGTCTGATGGCCTGGTGGAAGAAGCTGTGCCAGACCCTGTTGGTTTTGGCTTTTATGCTGCGGTGTCATTTTCCGGATGGTAGCAGCTGGAACAGTTTGCGGTTGGGGTGACTTGGGTCTCCAATGATCCTTTGGGCCTTTTTTACACACCTGAGTTTATAACTGTCCTGAATAGTGGGAAGTTTACATCTACAGATGCGCTGGGCTGTCTGCACCACCCTCTGCAGTGTCCTGCGATTGAGGAAATTACAGTTCCTATACCAGGCAGTGATGCAGTCAGTCAGGGTTCTATCATTTGTGCCCCTGTAGAAAGTTCTTAGAATCTGGAGGCCCATACCAAACTTCTTCAATCGTCTGAGGTGAAAGAGGCACTTTTTGTGTCTTTTTCACCATACAGCCGGTAGGTACAGATCACGTGAGATCCTTGGTGATGTTTATGCCAAGGAACCTAAAGCTGTTCACTCTCTGAACCCCAGATCCATTGATGTCAATAGGGATTAGCCTGTCTCCATTCCTCTTGTAGTCCACAGCCAGCTCCTTTGTTTTTGCGACATTGAAGGAGAGATTGTTTTCTTGACAACACTTTGTCAGGGTGAAGACTTCTTCTCTATAAACTGCCTCATTGTTATTTGAGGTTAGGCCAATCAGTGTAGTGTCATCTGCCAATGTAATTAGCAGATTGGAGCTGTAGGTAGTGACACAGCTATGAGTATACAGAGAGTAAAGGAGGGGGCTTAGTACACCGTCCTGAGGGGCACCTGTGTTGAGGGTCAGAGGGATAGAAGTGAGGGAGCCCACTCTTATCACTTACCGGCATTCTGACAGGAAGTCCAGGATCCAGTTGCACAAGGCAGGGTGAAGGCTGAAGTCTCTGAGCTTCTTTTCAATCCTGGAGGGAATTATGGTGTTGAATGCTCAACTGTAGTCCAAGAACAACATTCTCACATAAGCATCCCTCTTCTCCAGGTGTGTAAGGATGGTGTGTAGAGCTATGGCTATTGTGTCATCTGTCAATTGGTGTTGTCAGTAGGCCAATTGTAGGGGTCCAGCGTGGGTGGTAGCATGCTGCAGATTTAGTCCTTGACCAGCCTCTCAAAGCATTTGCTTATTATTGAAGTGAGTGCATCAGGACGCCAGTTGTTCAGACATGTTACCTTGGCCTTTTTAGGTACAGGGACAATAGTGGATGTTTTGAAGCAGGAAAGCACTCTACTCCGGGAGAGGGAGAGATTAAAAATCTGTTCAGCACAAGAGGTGGATGCAGGATCGATTTCACATTTAAGAGAAATTTGGATAGGTACATGGATTGTGGGGGTATTATGGGTGCACGTCAATGGGCCTAGGCAGATGAACTAGATGGGCCAAAGGGCCTGTTTCTTTGCTGAAGTGTACTATGACTCTATTTTAGAGGACAGAGGACCACTGCAGAGAAACCATGAATGTCAATTCAAATATTTTGCTTCTACTCAACATCTTGCTTCATCAACAATTACCATGACCATATCTGTTGATCAATAAGAAACATCTATAACAGTTTTTTGATGATCTCCAGAACTCTTCTTTGGTCCTACAAAGTGTATTCTCACATCCATATCTTCCAGAACAGAACATCAACTTTCCTGATGCTTTGTGTCTCATTGGAATGAACTGGTCAGTTTCTATTTTTAAGATTAAAAGTGAAGTACAGACCCAATGTCCCAATAAAGTCTGCAGAGTGTCTCATACATGCAAGGAATATTGATTATTTACAGATCTCCTCAACAGGAATGTTTTTAAAAATATCTCAGTCAGGTGTTATATTTCCAACTAACTGCAATTTTACTAAATAAAAATGAGGAAGTTACTGAAATTGCCATTAAAGAATTATGAAAGTGCTCCTAATCGGTAGAAAATAGAACAGCCATTTGCAATCAATCCAGATATTTTGTCTGTGGCTGCATCTTACTTTGATCTCCATGGCTGCTTGAATTCTAACGAAAAGACTTTGACCTTAAACTTTGGCCTTTCTGAGAAACCTGGAGTTTGGACTTCTTGAGAATACAATGGACAACAACAGGTGATCCACATAGTGAGGCACTGCAATGCCATTCAAGCCATTAAGGTTATGTTGCAACTGACTATTTAAAAAATAGAATGATCTTAAACAATATAGTTATTTTTCTGTGGAAGTTTTCAGTGAAAAGAAACAGAATCAGGATCAGTTTCTTTAATATAATTGTTAATCATGTTGGAAGACAGCCAATTAACTCCCCTCCCCCACCCCCACCACCAACAAATGAAGAAAGGCACAAGTCGATATCATCTTTATAATGGCAGAACAAGATGTTTAACTCCATTGTAATAACACAATTCCTTGAAATCACCTGAAGTTTAAAAAAAAAACCACTGCTTTGCAGGAATACTAGCATATGAAAAAAACAAGCAGCTGCAACTAATACCATTTCACAAAGTTTAAAGCCTTTCCTAAAATAAAATTGCAAACACGGCTATTAGGCAAATGTAAAATGGTAGGACCTGTTTGAAATCCAAATTGATTGAGTCAGAATATGATAAAAAAAAATTAGAAGTCACTGGAATGAGAAGCCTTAAACTTTAAATATACAGAAACTCTTTTAAATTATGAATTGCACCAAATATATTTTATATTTAATATATTAAGCATTGCAACTATTCAGAATGAATTATTTTCCAATATCTATTAAATCAGGAATATGAAGCTTGGATGTAAAGTACTATTTCTTTCAGCACTTTACATCTGTAAGTAGATTTGTTTCCAGAGTGGAGAGTGATTGTCACCATTTCTTGATTGCACCGTGCCACTTCTGAAATGTGACCTGATACTTTCAGCAAAGATTCAGTATCGGGCATGCAACACAATCTATGCATGGATGTGCATTAGTGAATCCAAATGTATGGCAAATATAACTGTCTTGTCAGTAAGGCAGAAATATCTAAAACACACTGGATGAAGGGTCTGGGCATGAAACGTTGACTGTTTGCTCTTTTCCATAGATGCTGCCTGGCATGCTGAGTTCCTCCAGCATTCTGTGTGTGTTTCTTGGAAATAAAACCTTTCAAGAAACAGCAAATGTTAATTTGATTAATATGCAACATTGAAGTTTTAAAGCAAATAATTATTGCTCTATGTTCTTTAATCTATTTTAATTATTGCAACAGTTAGTGTTGTTCCATTCATATGATAAAGAATGTTAAAAATTATTGTTGCTGTATCTGACTTACAGATATTAAAGTCTAGAGTGGATTTAACACCAAGAAATATTGTTGTTGATTTGTCAAACAAAATCATCTCCACCCACAGTATATTTCCATCCAAAATGTTCTATCATCTATATCATTCTAATTCAATATGTTAATTTATTCCCTTTAACAGTTGGAATCACAAACTTGGAATTAATTCCCCTGTGCTGCAGTTTACATTAATGGTCTCAAATAATAAAACTAAGCAAATGAAGTGAACTTACAGACATAAACTGCAAAATAAATGAGTTTAATGATGGTGAGTCTAAATTAGGTAAATTTGACAAACTGAAATCAAGTGAGGACAAAGGGTTTGAATATTCAGACACATGTTGGATTCCGTTATTTGACCAAGCATGTAATTTGTATTTGCGTTAGACAGGGGTGTGTTTTCTCCCCTGATTTGTTTAAAGTGTACAGTGAAACTATATTACAAAAAATAAGAGACATCTTGGGAATCATAGTTGGTGGTGAAAACATCAATAATTTCAGATATGCGGATAACACTGTGTTAATTGCAAGTATGGAGGAAGAACTACAAAACTTAATTGATATAGTTGTTGAAGAAAGTGCAAAAATGGGTCTATCTATCAATTGCAAAAAGACAGAATGTATGGTGATATCCAAAAAGAAGGAGAATTCTATCTGCAGGCTGAAAATAAACGGGGAAGACATAAAACAAGTACAGAACTTTTGCTACTTAGGAAGCTGGGTGACATCAGATGGCAGGTGCGACATGGACATCAAAAGAAGAATAGGGATGGCAAAAGACACCTTTACGAGAATGAAGAGTATAATGACCAACACTAAACTAGGCATGATAACCCAACTCAGAGTACTGAAATGTTACTTTTATCCAGTTATGTTATATGGATCAGAATGTTGGACAATATCTAGTAACATGAGGAAACGAATTGAAGCAGCAGAGATGTGGTTTTTGAGGAGGATAAAAAGAATATCATGGATGAAACAAATATCTAATGAGGATGTCATAAACAGAGCAAACACAAAAAGAGAAGTAATGTATGAGATCATGTAAAGGCAACGTAACTTCATTGGACATGTGATTAGGAAAGAGGAGTTTGAATGCACGGTAATTATGGGAAAGATTGAAGGGAAGAAAGCAAGAGGAAGACAAAGATGGATGATGATGGAGACAGCATCCAGAGAACTGGAAATGAATACCAATGAATTGATCCACTTGACCCGAAACAGGAGTGTGTGGGCCATGGCAGTCAAAGCTCAATCTGGGCATGGCACCTGATGATGATGATGATATTTTCTATTCTGGACTGACTAGCATTAAAAAGAGACGGTCTAACAGGATAATATTTACCCTGGTGTAAGCAAATTCTGTGTTGCAGACACCCGCATTGCAGATGACGGACCTTGATGCCTATCATTTGACAAAATTATAAGAATTTTGTTTCCAAGACTGGTTATCCAGGATCTCAGAAAGAACTCATGACCTTTCATCAGGTCTATCCAAACAACTAGTGCCTTTCACTCATTTTTCAGATTGAGAAGTTCCCACTCATTTACTGTTACATACCTCATGGATATCTTGTGACTGTCTTGTGAGGATGATGTAATGGTCTTTCGGATGTCACATGATGTAATTTTCCCGCCGATGTGAGGTCACGTGATGACCTGTTCTCACCGGCTATATAAGGGTAGACCCCTGGTGACGCAGTTAGTTTTTCCAGTTAGATCATCAGTCAGATGCTCCGCTATGCTGCGTATTAGTCTCATGACGCAGTATAGTTTTAAAACGGAGTTTTACTTTCTATTGTAAGATACAGAAGTGTTGGGCTAGTAGCTTCACCAATCACTGCCAGGTTTGTTGATGTACCTTTTCAGTAGTATTGGAGAGTGAAGACGGGAACCTGAAAGAGACGCTCGGTGGTTTTGGTGAGAATCGACCATTATTGAATTCATTCAAGTAAGAGTGATCTGCATGAGATAACCTTTCCTAAAAGCAGCAGAAAAGGTTGTGCAGTATCTAGTCTATTCTACAGAGGAAAAGGTCAGTGCCTTTAAACCGTTCAATTTCCGTCATCGTGAATCCTACAGACAAGGCAGGTTCCGGCTGGGATCTACAGTAACGCCGTCTTCGAGGAATTCTTTACTTCAGGAAAGTCTCTCCTAATTGACTGTATAAATCTCTTGGACTTTCAGATTTACTATTATAAGAACTGTGTTCCAATTTACCACTTTAAGACTGTGTTCGCATTTACCACTTTAAGAACTAGGACTGAGTTTGGCGGTTTGTTAAATGGCCACATAGCAGTTTACTTCTGGTTAAGGTTTTCGTTTGTTTATCTTTTTACTAATATTGAGCAGAGTTTAATAAATGGTTACTTGTTTATAAAACCTGAATCAATTCTATATTCATTGTTGGCGGTCACGTGACATTACAACTTCAGCATTAAAAATTCCGAATCTTGGTCACTGATCCTCTGCCACAGTTTCAGGTTCCTTATGCAGGGAGTAAGAGTAAATAATTCCAACTGAATGATTTGCATGAGCAATAATATGTCAAGCAAAATGACCTTTTTCTATATAACTTCATAATTTTACTTATGTAACTTATTAATCACCAGTAAAATCTAGATTATATCAGGAAATTCTTCATAACAATTTGAGCAATTTTAATTGATTTTACAATGTACAAATATCCTTTTTTTTGCACCATAAGTGATTAAGTGGGCAATTGGGCAAATGTGGTTGAATTCTCTGTGTGTTTATTCAGTCTCTAGTCACTCTATCTTAAAACAAAATTCAAATAATTGCAGGTTATGGGTATCTGAAATGAAAGAGAAACATTTGGAAAGACTTGAGCATCCATGAAGATAGTCAAAACATTCAGTGACTTTCTCTGCTGTGTCTGTGTAAAGGAAACTGGAAAGAGATACTTCAGACATGAACCTTATAATGGGTGAGGAAATAGGAAGGAAGGATAGTAGAACTTTGAAGTATTATTAGTATGTTCCTTTAGATTGGTGTGAGCATAGAAAGCAACACCATACCAGTTGTCAATGAAAAAGGGAGTGAGGGTGGGATCGTAATAGTAATATTAGCAAACATACTCGAACAAAACTGCAACCACACTAAGCACTCATTTATAAAACCAGAGTGCGACATTCTGTCTGGAATATGTTAAAGTTACATTTTGGTGACGGCAATTTTTTCCAGGTGGAAAATACTTGGCATAAGTTATGACTGGTTGGGTCAATGAACCAGCCAGTTCAAAGAGCATTCTCGTGATGGATGGAATTATTGGTTAATGTATCCTTATCATAAACTGGTTTCATACAGTAAATCAAAATTTGTTGCAACACTATCAAAAGAGTCACATATACCGTTGAACAGGGAATTAACAAGTTATGAAGGGAAATACAGTAGAAGAATTTAGCAACATGCTGAGTTCAGAATTTTTTTTTTAGCTGCTGCCTTAGGCGGATCACAAGAAATAAAGTGGTACTCTTGATAACAGACATCAGGAGTATGAACATAGTAGAACACAGCAAAGAAGATGAAGTTTACAAAGCAGTGTGAGTAGAGGTTAGAGAAGAATTGATCATCATGGGAGATTATCTTGGCAGAGAAAGTATGTTGAATTAAACATAACAAAAAAAACAGAAGATCCAGGATTCCTGTAGTAAAATGACAAAAAATAAAATAATGTTACTGGGGACCTTTGGGTCTGATGTAAGGATTTATTTAGAGGATTGTGTCTGGTTGAAAGGTTGTTGATTAGTCAAAGGTTATGGGGAGAAGGCAGGAGAAAAGGTTTAAGAGGGATAATATATCAGCCATGACGGAATGGCAGAGTAGACACAATATGGCCTAATTCTGCTCCTATGTCTTATGGTTTTTCCCATAAATGCTAACTGAGCTGCTGAAAATTGCCAGCAGTTCTTGTACAGTTTTGTTCATCAGATGGTAATGTTGTCACACAAGAATGACTAATTGATCTCCTTCCAAAGCTTCCCTTACTGTTTGCTGGCCTTTTCATAGCTGAGATTTTAGAAACATGGGAGTAGAGGAAGTGAATGTGTTTGCCTGAATCTATCTGTTCATGTTGGTTTTTCAATAGTTAGAAGCATCGAAACAAGTTTTAATTTAAGATCAATAAAACTTAACATCATACAATCAAAATAAGAAGTGTTTTTATTTATTGCCCAAGCATTCAAACTGCATGAACAGATATGGTTTAGATTTTAATATTGTTGAAAAGTACATGTTTATTATGTTTATTCATTCTGACACTATGTTTTGAGCTGAGTCGTTTTACCCTACACTGAGAAAAACCTTCAAGAATTCTGAGGTTGCCTTCAAGTCTGTGTCCACACAGACCTTCATGGATCTAGTCTAGGAAAGAAAAATGCTGTCATTTAAACATTAACTCCTTAATTCTTACATGGATAACCCTACTGTCATTCTTTCAAAGTTATTTCAGCCTAAAAATTCAGCTGTTGGAGTAATAATAAAATCGGAGACAAAAGTAAATTGAATGACTTCATCGGATGTCATTGACTGTTCTAATCCTTCCTACTGCTGCCAGTTAGTTGTTAACTCCCATATCTTTTGTGATGTTAAATCTGAGGAAATGTGTAGCACTAAGTACAAAGTATAAATCTCTCATCAACCCATCAACTAAGCCTCAGACCTGCCATATTCCTTCAAAAACCTCTGTAATCTGTCTATTTTCATATTTATTTCTCTATTTAGCATCCCAAATTGCTGCACTCACAAAGACACACAAATGAACACACACACACATACACACACACACACACACACGCGCGCGCACGCGCGCGCACACAAACACACACACACACACGCACGCACGCGCGCGCACACAAACACGCACGCACTCACACCACACACATTCACACACACGGGCACAGACACACACACACACACACACACACACACACACACACACACACACGATCCAATTACTCATCTTCACTCTGTCACGTCGTTTGACTCGAATTAGTCTGCATAACTCTTAGAATCTGTTATGAAAATCTTAACAAATATGCTGGTTGAAATTATACTTCAGAATATTGCAGCAATATGTTAAGGTCTTTGCTGTTCTGAAAAGAAACACTTTTTTAATACGCACATTTACACTATAAGCTTGCTTCAGCCACCTACAATAACATCCTAAATCTCCATTACCAATATTTTTATCACTTTAACTACACATAGCAAAACAACATTAAGAACAATGCTTCTTTATCATTAGCATCACTTGGGAACCAAGGAGCCTATCGTGTATGCAGTACAGGCTCCAGCAAGATCTGGGAAGACGATAACCATATCTCATCCAAGCAGGTAATAGGTGTAAACATTGTGTATTTCCCCAATTACCCAGTTATGTTCCTGAATTATTGCATTTCATCAATGGAATAGAATCACACTATACATTTGTATTAGGTTGCAGTAGCAGTTGCTGTACTGAACTTTATAAATTGTTAATAAACAGAGGTCTTCAACTATAAGGTAACCCACTATTCAATGGGTTTCATTTTTATTAAGCAACCTATTAGTTACAGAAATTTGGGAAAAAATACATTTTGCAACCATAATTTACAAAGTTAAACTAAGACTATAGTAAAAACAAATATATTCACGTTATTGTCATTGAAAAAGGACCACTGTTAACATAATGCGATCGGGCACTATTTGATGCAAATAATTATCTTTGTAAGGGTTACAAAGTGAACCTCATTTTTGAAGGGAAGATTTTAGAATGAGATACATTACAAAAAAAGCTGTAAAACACTTTTGTTTACAAAATATTTTAGGAACCCGAGGTACAAGCATTCAGAAGTCACTTCATTTCATACAAGAGAAAACCTGCAGATGCTGGAAATCCAAGCAAAGCACACAAAATGCTGGCAAAGCTCAGCAGGCCAGGCAGCATCAACACCTATGGAAAAGAGTACAGCTGCAGCTTCGGGCTGGGACCGTTCATCAGGACTGGAGAAAAAACGATGAGGAGTCAGAATCAGAAGGTGGGGGGTGGAAGGGAGGAAGAAACACAAGGTGATAGGTGAAATCGGGAGGGGGCAGAGTTGAATGAAAAAGCTAGGAAGTTGATTGTTGAAGGAGATACAGGGCTGGAGAAGGAGGAGTCTGATTCCCAATTTGTATGATCTCTATCAATATAATTTATGAACAAATAAAAATGTGAGTCTCTTGAGACTCCGACAGAATTACGTTTGAAGGAATTTACTTATGTGAAAACACCTTCAATGAAAGATTAAACAATAGGTAAGACATCAAATTATAGGAGCTCTATGGTCATCTGCACAATTCTGCTTCCACTTACGTGGATGGGAACGGCAGATTGTTAAGGATCAAGGATTTATATGAGAACTCCCTTTATCCAAAGAAAGCAAATAAGGATGAGGTGGGTGGGGCAACGGGAGACAGGTGTTAATAACAAGCTTTCAGAAATTACAGTAGGACAAGTGTTGGATGCTTAGACAGTATGTCAGCAGCTAGTGTTTAATACAACCAGCTTGGAAGGCAAGGGTCAGAAAAGCATTGACTTTCACCACCAATGTTGTTGGAAATGTTGTCCATCAGCTATCGACACCTCAGCATACCTCATATGTTTATGAAAACAGTGAGCTGAGGTAGGTAGACACATGAGATTCTGCAGATGCTAGAAATCCTGACTATCACACACAAAATGGTGGAGGAATTCAGTAGTTCAGGTGGCTTCTACGGAGGGAAATAAGCAGTTGACACTTTAGGCCTTCACTATGTTCTGAGGCTGATGAAGGAGATATTATTAATCCTGTGAGAAAAGGTTAACACCTAATGTGTTCTGTATTTCTTTTTACTGTTGCTCTTCATATGTTAATGTTTAAAAATGCTTTAAGTTCAATACAGAACAGAGAGCAGTACAACACAGTACAGGTCCTTTGTCCCATGATTTTATATATTTTTTTTTGTTATTTTAATATTTTCTTCACTTTTTAAAGTTTGCTTGTGCAAACATGGCAAACTATCAAAGACCTTCAGGGTATTCTATATAATATATCAATATATAAGATTGCTGATGACACAACAATTGTAGGCCGTATCTCGGGTAATGATGAGTTTGAGTACAGAGAGGAAATTAAGAAACTGGTGGCATAGTGTGAAGACAACAACCTATCCCTCAACGTCAGCAAGGTGAAGGAATTGGTTGTTGACTTCAGACGGAGAAGCGGACCGCACAACCCAATTTACATCAGTGGTGCGCAAGTGGAACTGGTCAAAAGCTTTAAATTCCTCGGGGTCAATATCACAAATGACCTGACTTGGTCCAACCAAGCAGAGTTCACTGCCAAGAAGGCCCACCAGTGCCTTTACTTCCTGAGAAAACTGAAGAAATTTGGTCTGTCCCCTAAAACCCTCACTAATTTTTATAGTCGCACCGTAGAAAGCATTCTTCTAGGGTGCATCACAACCTGGTATGGAAGTTGTCCTGCCCAAGACCAAAAGAAGCTGCAGAAGATCATGAACACTGCGCAGCACATCACACAAACCAATCTTCCGTCCTTGGACTCACTTTACACCGCACGCTGTCAGAGCAGTGCTGCCAGGATAATCAAGGATACGACCCACCCAGCCAACACACTTTTCGTCCCTCTTCCCTCCAGGAGAAGGCTCAGGAGCTTGAAGACTCATATAGCCAGATTTGGGAACAGCTTCTTTCCATCTGTGATAAGACTGCTGAACGGATCCTGACCCGGATCTGGGCCGTACCCTCCAAATATCCGGACCTGCCTCTCGGTTTTTTTGCACTACTTTACTTTCCATTTTTCTATTTTCTATTTATGATTTATAATTTAAATTTTTAATATTTACTATCGATTTTTAATCCAGGGAGTGGAAAATGCAGAATCAAATATCGCTGTGATGATTGTACGTTCTAGTATCAATTATTTGGCGACAATTAAGGATAAAGTGTAAAGTATTCTGCAGCCAAGGCCTCAGGACATGACGGCTACAACCTATTTCATTATCCTTGGGCAGCTGTTAAGTGTGAGAGGTTAGTTCTTTTGGCTTTCTGTACCTGTCAATGCATATTTAGGTAGAGATAGTCAGATTATGAATTAAGGATTCTGATCAGGCGATAGCATATATCTAAAGTAGCTAATGATAGCATGCAACTTTGAAGTGAACTGATTGCCCTAACATTGTCACAAGAGATGGGGGTTCTGTTCAGGTTCTCTTCTTGAATGTCACTGCCGCATCCAATTCATCTTACAGAGGTCACCGAGAGAAGAGAAATTCTTCTTTAGTTGCCTGGACTCAATGAATATGAGTGCATTTGTACTTCACCTCCACCAAAGTCACTGGATCTGATTGGTCTGGAGGCATTAATTCAGCAGCCAAATACTTTCTGCAGTTGTAGGTCTCGTAATCAGAGACTAATTTCTTCCCTACTTGTGTCTCTGCTGGAGAAGACAGAGATTGAACTTGATGACATGTGTACCAAATAAATAAATTATCCGATCCAGAATGGGATAATTTTATTGCAGCTTTCATTAAGGTAAGTTATGATTAATCCAACATATTCTGATTCAAGGTTGGTCATTCTTTATTTTAATAAATTATGCAACCCACTAGTTACAATTTCAAAATAGCTGTTATCACAACGTTCTGTTTTCTTGTTGGTTAATCAAACCCATATCCATAACAATTATTCATCGACACCCCCGCTCCCCAATATCAGGAAAGTTATCTTTAATGTTTTCTGGAAATCCAAATACACTATGTCTACTGGCTCCCCATTATGTACTCTGTTGGTTACATCCTTAAAACCAAATTTATCACGTGTGATTTCCCATTCATAAAACCATGCTCATTCTAGTTGGGTGCTTTATGATTTTATAAATGGCCCGCTATTACATTTTTAATAATGGATTCCAGCATTTTCCGAGTATCAGATTTTATGCTAACTGGTCAATAATTTCCTGCTTTCTGCTTCCTCCTTTCTTAAAGGGCACTAATATAATTTTCCAGTCATCTCAGACCTCTTCAGAATCTTAATTGATTACAGTCAACCTGTTCACTATCATTGCATCTACTTCCTTTAAAACACTTGTTAGCAAGCATCAGATTCAGGAAATTGTCCTTTTACTCTATTTGCTTGCCTCTTCTCCTGTGGTTAAGACAGTTTAGGCTTGTATCTCCATTTAGTATCTTTATTATTTTTAACTTTTCTCAACTCAAGCTGGTAAAACCTGAGGTTCGGGCACAGCCAAGCATACTCTCAATTGAACATAGAACATAGAAATTTACAGCACATTTCAGGCCCTTCGGCCTACAATGTTGTGCCAACCATGTAACCTACTCCAGAGACTGCCCAGAATTTCCCTAGCACATAGCCCTCTATTTTTCTAAGCTTCATGTACCTATTGAAGTGGTTCTTAGAAGACCCTATTCTATCTGCTTCCACCACCACCACAGGCAGTGCATTCCACACATCCACCAGTCTTTGCGTGAAAAACTTACCCCTGACATCCCCTCAGTGACTATTTCCAAGCACTTTAAAACTGTGCCCCCTCCTGTTAGCCATTTCAGCCCTGGGAAGAAAGCGCCTGGCTATCCACACGATCAATGCCCCTCATCATCTTATATACCTCTATCAGGCCACCTCCCATCCTCCGTCACTCAAAGGAGACAAGGCCAAGTACACTCAACCTATTCTCATAAGTTACGCCCTCCAATCCAGGCAACATCCTTGCAAATTTCCTCTGCACTCTTTCTATAGTATCCACATCCTTCCTGTAGTGAGGTGACCAGAACTGAACACAGTACTTACTCCAAGTGGGGTCTAGCTAGGGTCTTATATCTCTGTCTCATTACCTCACGGCTCTTGAATTCAGTCCCACGGTTGATGAATGCCAACACACCATACGCCTTCTGAACAACACGTCAACCTGCACAGCAGCAGCTTTGACACAAACCCCAGGATCTCTCAGATCCTCCTCACTGCCAAGAGTCTTACCATTTATATTATATTCTGTCTTCAAATTGGACCTACCAAAATGAACCACTTCACACTTATGTGAGTTGAAGCCCATTTGCCACTTCTTAGCTCTGTTCTGCATCCTGTCATTGTTCTGCTGTAACCTCTGACAACCCTCCAGAATATCCACAACACCCCCAATCTTTGTGTCATCAACAAACTTACTAACCTACCCTTCTATTTTGTCACCCAGCTCAGTTATAAAAATCACAAACAGGAAGGGTCCCAGAACAGATCCCTGTGGAACACGACTGGTCACCGACCTCCATGCAGAATACGAACCATATGCAACTACTTTTTGCCTTCTGTAGGCAAGCCAATTCTGGATCCACAAAGCAAGATCTCCTTGTGTCCCATGCCCCCTTACTTCCAGGAGGAGCCTTGCATGGAGAACCTTATCGAATGCCTTACTGAAATCCATATACACTATGTCCCCTGCTCTACATTCATCAATTCGTTTAGTTACATCCTCTAAGAATTCAATCAGGCTCGTAAGGCATGACCTGCCCTTGACAAAGCCATGCTGACTATCCCTAATCAGATTATGTCTCTTCAAATGCTCATAAATCCTGCCTCTCAGGATCTTCTCCAACAACTTGCATAGCACTGAAGGCAGACTCACTGGTCTATAATTTCCTGGGTAATCTCTACTCTCTTTCTTGAACAAGGGAACAACATTTGCAACCCTCCAATCCTTCGGTACTTCTCCTGTCCCTGTTGATGATGCAAAGATCATCACAAGAGGCTCAGCAATCTCCTCCCTCGCTTCCCACAGTAGCCTGGGCTATAGCCCGGTGACCTTTCTAACTAATGTTTTTCAAAAGCTCCAGCACATCCTCTTCCTTAATATCTATTTACTCAAACATTTCAATTGCTAGGATCTTTCAGACTATTCTAGTAGTGTATAGTATTGTGATTGTCTGGAGATGTACATAAATATTGCTGTGTAGGCCTAATCGTCTAATGCTATTGTGTAGTGACTTTCGGATGGTACTCATTGTAGATGTTACTACTGGGACAATATATACCTGTTCATGTCTTATAGTCTTTCAATTTCCTCTTTTAATTCAGCATATTTCTGGTGTTTTTCTCTTACTGATTTCAGTATGTTGTGTTTTCTTTGAATAGCTATATCTTTTAAGTAAATTGTTCTTTCTTCATTATCCTGTAATGTTATATTTGGACATTTATTACAGATTTTTCTATCTGTAATAATGGATCGGTTGTAATAAAATTTGTAGGACTCTGAAACTAAAACTGGATTAATCTTGTAGTTTTCATAAGGTATAGTATCTTTTATGAGTTTGTATTTTAAAGCAAGATTTTGGTGAATAGTTTTTGCCTCTTGATTGTGCCTGTGTAAGTAATCAGATTGACTTAAAATGCTGCAGGTTCCTTAGTGTGTTGGATTATTTCTGGTTTCTCTTGGCACTTGCTGCATTTAGATTCTTGAAGTTGTTGATCTTTTATTATGCATTTTTGTGTTAACCATCTGATCCTGATTTGCCACAAGGAACCCCTTTGTTTCTGGGAAGAGGTCTTCAACTCTGAGCCAAGTGTTTGGCACTTCGTTGATAATGTTTATTCTGCTCGGATCGTGGGGATGCCTTCCATGGGGGGTCATGCTCTTCCATTGGTTAACATTTTCTTCTATGGTGATAATTTCTTCATTTATCTGGGTTGTGGTTTCATTTAAGTTTTGTGGGGCATACTTCTTATCAGAATTGCATAAGCTTGCATGGAGTGCTGAATCCTGTTTTTGTTGACAAAAACATATCCTTAGAGGTTTTATATCACTGTTTTAATGCCTGTTATTCCTCTTCATCCTTCTATTCTAGGTAGTACTAATCTAATGCATTCAAGTGTACATAGAGCTTTCTAAAATTTGTAATTTCAGTTCTTAATTTTCTTTGTAAATTTTCCAGATCAATTTCAGACGGAGATATTATGCTAAAATAATATGTTAATGTGGGTACAGCAAAAGTATTTTTACTATTGAGCTCTGTGTATCAATTTCTTTTTAAGCCTTGAAGTAAATTCTGTCAGATGTTTTCTCTTGATCGCACTATGATCTAGTTTCTTTGCTTATTGATAACCCAGGTTTTTCTGTTTCATATCTACCCATCAGTTGTATTGTATCCTGCTGCTCTGTTTTATACTCTACTAACTCAATTGCACCTTTCTTTATGTTTAATGTTCTGCATTTATGTGGTCCAAAGTTCAGGTTTTTATCTTTAGAAAATACTTCTACTATTTTAATTAATGACTTTATTACATAGACATCTCTCCATTTCTAAAGTGAAAGCCTTTCATACCTATAGCCAGGTTTTGGTTTCAGCTGTCCCTAACATAGAACAGATGCTGAGCAGAGCACCCCCCCCAAACCCCCAATCATGCCTGATTTGTTTCTGCTTCGGTCCGCAGAAGGTATGTTATTTCCTACCTGCTCTGCTTATCTACAGAGGTTTCCCCAGTTCGCCACCTGGGGATGCGCCTGATGGGGGTCAGAAAACCCCTCACAAGATATTATTATTATTATGAGAATGCTTATAATGCTTCTACCATGATGACTAATCTAACATATTTATTAAGAATATTTGCCTTTTTCACTTTTTCCCATTATTAGTTGCCAGTCTCATCCTGTAATGAACCAATGTTTATTTTAACTATTCTCCCCTTTTGCAGAATCTCTTACCATCTTTTTTTTTATATTATTATTTGCTAATTTACTCTCATATTGAGTTTTCTCCCTGCCTACAATCATTTATCATCCTTTGCTGGTTCCTAACGACATCCATCCCCTAGCCTAGGGCTGATCATCCCATCAATGGATTTCTCTTCTTTCAGCCATCTTTGAGAAAAGATTGAGCAATAACCACCTGAAGTGAAACTATCTGTTGTTTAAAGGAAATGTCACATCCCAGAAGTAAGTTTGCAATTTAAGTTGACAATATTAACAAAGTTCATACATAAATAATATTTAAGAGCATTTTTAAAAGATGTGGCTTTGTGGTGCTGACTATTTGGGTGTCTGTAGTCAGGGGCTGGCAACTTGTCTATTTTACTATGGATCAGCAAAAAAAAACATTGCATGTGATAGCAGTAAGCAACAAGAGGAGGGGGTGTACATTATAGAAGCGTTTTTGGATGCTACCATGAGGTTGAGAAACAAACCTGAGAGGAATGGCAAAGCTCAAAGTAAATGTATTATCAAAATACATACATGTCACTATGTACTGCCTTAAGGTCTTATTTTCTGCAGGCATTCACAACAGAACAGAGAAATTAATAAAAAACTACACTCAAAGACTGACAAGCAAACCAATGTGCAAAAGAAGAAAAATACGCAAGTAAAAAATAATTAAGTAAATAAATAATTCTGAGAGCTTTGATTGCAAAGCAGGTAACTGCCTTGAGAGTTAAACAACAGTGAAATGTCACAGAAGAAGATTCCACTGTGTACAGCCATAGCATAGAGCAGGGGTCGGCAACCTTTTTGCCTCTGTGGGCCGGATTGCATATTAATGAGCGGACGGTGACCAGACAAATGCCACAAAGAACTTGAAATATGGGAATTATCCATTTAAATACATCTAGTTATGTTTTGCCTTAAATTAATGAATAATGCATGCTAGAAAATCATTTGTGCTTAAGGTTGCCTACCTCTGGCATGGAGTGTTCTTAGGGCAGTGATGAGTACCTAGAGAACTAAGTGTGCAATGTGGTAGAACTCATTATACATTTTTGAACCACTGCTGTTAGTTGCAACTAGAACGTCTACAATAAAGTAAGTTTCAGTTGTATTTTTACTGATTTTGTTTGCCTCTGTTAGCAATACCAGAGACCACAAGCATTACAATTTTCACTCAACGCTGCTTGTTCTGGATTTTTTTTCATTTATTTATGAACTGATAGCCACTTATCCGCCTGTTTCTACTCTTCTCATTTTTAACACAGAAACTCTGATTCTATTTTCAGTGTGTATGATAATATATACAGTTATAGAAACATACAGCACAGAAAAAAGGACTTTCACCCAACCTGTTCTTGCAGACTTTTAAGTCCCATTACCCAGCACTTGCTCCATTGATTTCCATGCCTCAGTGATTCAAGTGCTCATCTAGTCATCTAGATACCTAAATGTTGTGAAAGTACCTGCCTACATTATCCATTCAGGCAATGCATTTCAGAGTCCATCAGTCATTTTGGTAAAATAATTTTTCCTCAGATCTACTCAAAACCTCTTATCTCTTAATCTGTTATTATGCCTGGTTTTAGACACTTGTGCATGGGTGACAGTCTACACTGTCTGTGCTCCTCAAAATTTTGAGTATGGTTAGGGCTCCCCTCAGCTCCTCCACTCCAAGAAATATAAAATGAGCATATCCAACCTCTTCTCTTACCCGAAATGTTCAATCCTAGGAAACGATAAAGTGAATCTCGTCTGCATCCTTTCCTGTGTGGTCACATCCTTTCTATGATGTGTCAACTAGAACCATACACATGCTCCAGCTATGGCCTAGCCAATGCATTATAAGATTCCACCGTAGTTTCCTTAGTTTTATATACTCCTCCTCAGTAACAAAGAATCTGGGGGCTTCAGGAATCCTTGCAAACAAAGGTCCCATTTTTCCTTAACACTTTATAGACCCTACTATTCATTGTATCCAACCATCACTTGTCGTCCCAAAGTGCAACACCTCCCAC
Source organism: Mobula hypostoma (assembly GCF_963921235.1). Taxonomy (NCBI): domain Eukaryota; kingdom Metazoa; phylum Chordata; class Chondrichthyes; order Myliobatiformes; family Myliobatidae; genus Mobula; species Mobula hypostoma. Next base: position 59,071,179 of record NC_086102.1, on the reverse strand, counting down.
TTTTCATCTTATCAACTGATCAATATCATCCTAGAATCTGAGACTATCTTACTCACTATCAATAAGTGGATTAATGACAGCAACTTCCACACCAAGTTTTTGCCTTCTTTCAAACTACTACATTCATATACAAATCATTAAAGTATATAACAGAACATAAGGGTCCTAAACCTATGGTACATCACTAGCTCTAAGCTGACAATCACAAAAACAATTTTCTACTGTAAACCTCTGCTTCGTATTGTCAAACTAATTTTGGATCCAATTTAACAACTTGTCTTAAATCTCAAGAAACAGCCTTTTACGTAAACCTTGTCAAAGGCATTACGTCAGACTTCAATTGTACTTTCCCAATGAATACATTTTGTTATCACATCAAAAATGTAAACAAGGTGGTCATACAGGATCTCTAACTTACAAAGCCATACTAACTGTTTTAATTAATCATAGTTTTTCCAAGTGTAGATCAATTCTGTTCTTTAAGACATTTTCCAACAACCTATTTAGTACCAACATTCAACTCATATGCCCGCAAATGGCTAGGTTATGTTCTTTCTGCTTGAATAAAGGTCCACATTTTCAAATGGGCACCTCATCCATGGCCAGGTAAAGTCTAAAATTCTCTATCAGTGATAGAGAAGGAATATCTTCTCTTGCCTCCAACAGTAGCCTAGGAAATATATCACAGGGTCTGTCATCTAATATCATCGCCTTTTTTAATATTAACATGTTCTCGAATTATAATGAAACCCTCCCTGAAATGGTCAACTACAATGTCCTTCATCTTTATGAATATGAATAAAAATTATTCATTCAAAACCCTATCCTAGTACATTTTCTGGCTTTTAGCTCTGCCTAATCATGACTGTAGTGTAGTGTATTTATTGTAGAACTTTTGCTACTTCGGAAGCTGGGTGACATCAGATGGCAGGTGCAACTTGGACATCAAAACAAGAATAGGGATGGCAAAAGACACCTTTACGAGAATGAAGAGTATACTGACCAATACTAAACTGGGCATGACAACCTGCCTCAGAGTACTGAAATGTTATGTTTATCCAGTTATGTAATATGGCTCAGAATGTTGGACAATATCTAGTAACATGAGGAAACGAATTGTAGCAGCAGAAATGTGGTTTTTGAGGAGGATGCAAAGAATATCATGGAAAAAATGAATATCTAACGAGGATGTCATGAACAGAGCAAACACAAAAAGAGAAATAATGTATGAGATCATGAAAAGGCAACGTAACTTCATTGGACATGTGATTAGGAAAGAGGAGTTAGAATGCACAGTCATTATGGGAAAGATTGAAGGGAAGAAAGCAAGAGGAAAACAAAGATAGATGATGAAGGAGACAGCAGCCAGAGAATTGGAAATGAATACCAGTGAATTGATCCACTTGACCTGAAATAGGAGTGTGTGGTCCATGACAGTCAAAGCTCAAACTGGGCACAGCACCTGATGATGATGAGTGTATTTATGTATGATATCACACATAAGACACAAGGTTAGAACATAATACCATTATCTTGTTCTTGGGTAATCCTTTAGGATGACGATACCTCCTTTCATTACATTTTCTGAGTTTTGGTTAAGTAGGCTAATGTCGGGACCACATATTTTTCTACGTTTGGCTGGGAATTATTTGAGAGGATGAGCTGTGGCTAGTTTTCTCTGCTGCTTATGCAGGGCTTCTGCGTGCCCTTGATTGGACTCAATGTTCACAATACCATCCAGAGGGCTCCTTTTCCACTTTGAGCAATTTTCAAGAGCTGGTGGGGATGCTGTGATTTTTTCGGAGTTTTTGGGCATTTTCTTGAATCTTTCCATTGCCAATTGCATTTTACTTCCCATAACGGAACTTGGAATAGTGTGTCTGTTTTGGAAATCTGGTATTGGACAGGTCAACAAAGTAGCCTGGCAAATGTAGAAAAGAAAATGTAACGATGGTCCAGAACTAGGAGAAGGGGCTGAGAGAGATGCTGACGTTGATTAATTTATCCTTTGCATGCATTTGGAGGATTTGCAGAGAAAATGTTAATGGGATCATTCCAGTTCCTTGAGGTTTCTGCTGTACTTTATCCAGGCTTTAGAAGCATGTTGATAAATACACATGTGTGGAATATCATGCTACCAACTAGAATTCCCTTCTTTCAGATTGTAATGTCCTGAAATATTATTGTGTTTACAGTTTATCAACACTCCTATCAAAGCCCACTGCCCAACCCACAGGTTAAAGAGATGTTTTCCAGTGTTGTCATGAGTGAATGTCAGTGAGAAAAGTTTCCAAACTAAAAATCACCTTTGCTTTTCCAAAGAATTCTGCTTTCATTAGACTGTAAGAAAAAAAAATGCATGGTTGCATGAAGAAACGGTAGAAAAGAGTTGCAGAAATCAAAGGTACTGAGTGTAGACTAGCCAGTAGGTTTCCCCAGGAACTGGAGGATTAGTTCAGAGGGAGGGCAGTGGAAAGCTGCAGACAGCAGCAATCACTTTACCACATAAGCAGCAGCTCTTAAAACTATAACTACAGGTTTTAACATAATCAAAGCCAACAGGCAGTACTACTCTGCAATATACTGGGATATGTGGAAGAAGAAGAAGATGTGAGCTGCCTTAATAACTATCTCCCAGTAGCACTTACATCTACAGTGATAAAATACTTTGACAGGTTGGTCATGAGTAGACTGAACTCCTGCCTTAGCAAGGACTGGACCCACTTCAATTTACCTATCACCACAATAAGTCAATGGCAGGTGCAATCTCAATGGCTCATCACACGGCTTAGACCACCTGTCAATACAAACACCTATGTCAGGATTGCTGTTCATCGACTACAGCTCAGCATTTAACACCATCATTCCCACAACCCTGATGATAAGTTACAAAACCTGGGCCTCTGTACCTCCCTCTGCAAATGGATCCTCAACTTCCTAATCTGAAGACCGCAATCTGTACGGATTGATGATAATATCTCCTCCTCACTGATGATCAACACTGGTGCACCTCAGGGGTGTGTGTTTAGCCTACTGCTCTACACTATATATACCCATGACATTGTGGATAGGCATAGCCCAGATACCATCTATAAATTTGCTGATGATACAACCATTGTTGGTAGAATTTCAGATGGAGACAAGAGGGTGTATAGGAGTGAGATATATCAACTAGTGGAGTGGTGTCACAGCAACAACCATGCACTCAACATCAGTAAGACGAAAGAGCTGATTGTGGACTTCAGGAAGGGTTAGATGAAGAGAGACATACCAATTCTCATAGAGGGATCAGAAGTGGAGAGAGTGAGCAGCTTCAAGTTCCTGGGTGTCAAGATCTCTGAGGATCTAACCTGGTCCCAAAATATTGATGCAATTATGAAGAAGACAAGACAGCGACTATACTTCATTAGGAGTCTGAAGAGATTTGGTATGTCAACAAAAACACTCAAAAACTTCTATAGATGTACCATGCAAAGCATTCTGACAGGCTGCATCACTGTGGGGAGGGGGCTACAACACAGGACAGAAAGAAGCTGCAGAGGGTCGTAAATTTAGTCGGCTCAATCTTTGGTACTCGCCTGCAAAATACCCAGGACATCTTCAAGGATCTGTCTCTCAGAATGGCAGCGTACATTATTAAGGACACCCAGCATGCAAGGCATGCCCTGTTCTCACTGTTACCATCAGGTAGGAGGCACAGAAGCCTGAAGACACACACTCAGCAATCCAGGAACAGCTTCTTCCCCTCTGCCATCCGATTCCTAAATGGACATTGAACCCGTGAACACTACCTCACTTTTATAATATATATTATTTCTGTTTTGCACAATTTTTAATCCATTCAATATACATATACTGTGTTTGATTGATTGATTATTATTTTTTACACTATACTGTGTATTGCATTGAACTGCTGCTGATAAGTTAACAAATGTCAGGACACATGCTGGTGATAATAAAACTGATTCTGATTCTGATTCTGAAAGTGCAAACACTTGGGAGGAATGGGTACTGCAACCCAATTTTTGCAACAAAAGATAGATAATGACAGCCCAAGAGCAGCAGTTTTCAAAGTCGGCTGGTGGTGTCTAACAGGGCGTATAAATCATTCATATCTTACACTTGGAGGGTGGAGATCCTTCTTACAGCCAATCGTATTCCTGAGCTGGACAACAATGCAGTAAACAGGACAGCAATGAATTCTGCAGTGAGGCAACAAAAGAAAGTGAATTTACTCACAGAACTCTGCTCCATCGCATAGCATATGGAGCTCAGTAGTGGGAACTGGCAGATAAACTCCAGTATTACCACTGGGGCTCTGCTCTCAGATCTTGTGGAAGATAAAAATGATACCAGAGCTGCCAGCTTATTCATATTTATGTGGATTGTTGGACTGTAAGAGTAAAAGGAAAGATTCAAGTTTCAAGATCCATTTATTATCAAAGAACGTATAAATTATTCAATCTTGAGATTTGCTTGCTCACAGGTAGCCACAAAGCAAGAAACCCGAAAGAACCCAATTAAAAAATAAAAATTAAAAAATAAAAAGACCAACACTTGAACTGCAAGAGAAAGAAAAAAAATACAAATCATACAAACAATTGAACAAACAACAATAGTATTCTGAAGCAAAATTGAGTCCTCAGATCCGAACCCCAGAGCAGCCCAGAGAAGGACCAAAGTTTCTCTTATCAGTTTATCATATTAGTGGGCACAGAGCACAGCAGCTGGGGCAATCTTCATAGCCTCAGTGCCATGGAGAGAGGGGAGACCATCGCGGAGAACTAGCAACGTCTGCTCTTGTCCGGACTGACACCCTGTCTCTCCAGTTTTTTTTTAATATTTCTGTTCCTTTTTTAAGTTAAGTGCTATATTTTGTTTTAATTTTCCCTACATCTTGATATTTTTGTTTCAATTTTAGTACCTTTTAAATGTCTGATGTCTGAATGTAAGCAACATTTTAAAACACTGATAAATTTCAGTGTTGGTAAACTTGGGGCTTGGGGGCTTGGCATTGCTGGCTGTCAGGATTGCCTGCTAAGTTCTGGGGGCGGATTTGTTCTGGTCCATCTACATTATCTGATGATTGTGGCGCTGTAGCCATGAGGACCTCAGTGCTCAACTCCAGAACTGTCCTGACTGGTGACATTGTTAAATCACGGGTTTGACTGAGTGGCAATCAGAAATAGCAAAAGAGAGAAGATACTGTGCTCAGGGAAACCTGGGCCACAGTCTCTAGGATCACACTCCTGGATTACTATTTTCAACAAACAAGTTCCATTCTTTTATATTCAGGTCAGCATTTGAGTTTGTGTCAATATTGCACATACAACACTAATTACAAAGCAAAAATGAATATTTGAAATTATTAGGACTGAAAAATGTGAGAACACTCAGTGGGCCGAACTACATTTAGGGACTGAACAGTGGAATTAAATTCAGATGTGGGCTCTTCACCTGGTCATTTTCATTTTAATGGTAAGTTGGTTTGTAAATTACACAAGAACAGAAAGCTGTTCCAGTCCATTGCTGCTTCTGATGAGTTATCATCCACCGTTGCCAGAAGTGCGTCTTTATTTCCAGTAAATCCATTTCCCAGAGACATCTTCTGTATTGTACCAGCAAATTGAAAGGTAGGTCAATTTAAGCACGTTCGTTCTCCTGATTGTGCCTAGCCAGTATTGTTACTAGTAATAATTTACTAGCAGAGTGGCATAACAGCAGCTTTTTTTTTATTGTTGATGGAATGACAGATCTGTCATTTATCCAGGTCCTGTACTCTTACATTCAGAAGCACAATATCACAAATTTCCATGCAGCGTAGATATTTGAATGAGTCTTGAGTCAACTGATGTTGAGAGTCTTAAAATAACTTTATATATAGGTATGAGATAATAATAATAATTGACAATTTTCTTTCTATTATTTTAAATACGTAGAAAGAAAGCAGACTATGAATATGCTATAATCATGTAGAAAATAATAATGAAGATAATGATAGTGAAACAACTGACAACATTGCTGTGAGGATAAGAAGCTGCATTCTCCTTTGTGATTCTAGTAAAATGGTTGTATTATAGTTTTACTAAGTTTATTATCACTGAAATATGTGAAATTTGTTGTTTTGTGGCAGAAGTATAGTGCACAACATAAAAAAATACAACATTACATCACAACGTTACATAAATTACAGAGCTGTGCATTTGACATGGCTATAAGCAGCACTGGGGCCCCATAGGGGACTGTACTGGCTCTTTTCCTGTTTACCCTCTATACCTTGGACCTTAGACAAGTTCTTTGCCTCTCCTTAACATGTTCTACCAGTCTGTTGTCGCCCGTACAATCTTCTATGCGGTGACGTGCTGGGGCAATGGCATCAACACAGGCGATGCCAACTGGCTCAATAAACTGATTAGAAATTCTAGCTCTGTTATAGGAGTCAAACTGGACACACTGGAGGCTGTGGTAGAACAAAGTACCCTACAGAAAATCCTGGAAATGCTAGACAATGTTTCTCACCCTTTGCATGTCACCTTGGCTGAACAGAGGAACACTTTTAGTAATAGACTAAGACAACTGCGCTGCTCCAAGGAGCGTTATATGAGGTCATTCTTGCCCTTGACCATTAGGTGACTTCCGGGCAGTGTTTTGCACTCTGTATGGGATGTGGGAAGTCTGGGAGACTGGAGGTCTCCCCAGATAAACACAGTTGCACCAGGTGCACTGAGTTGCAACTCCTGAGAGAACATATTAAGGAACTGGAGCTGCAGCTTGATGACCTTCAGCATACGGGAGAATGAGGAGGTGATAGACAGGAGCTACAGGGAGGTAGTCACCCCTAGGTTGCAGGAGACAGGTAACTGGGTGACTGTCAGGAGAAGGAGGAAAATGCACAGCCAGTGGCCGTCCTCGTCAAGAATAAGTATACAAGTTTAGATACTATTGAGGGGGAATGACCTACCTATGGGGGGGTGGGAAGCCACAGTGATCAGGTCTCTGTCACTGAGTCTGATGTTGTGGCTCTGACAAGCAGAGAGAAGAAGAAGACTGCAGTGCCAATAGGAGATTCCTTAGTCAGAGGAACAGAGATGAGGTTCTGTTGGCAAGATAGAGACATCTGGATGGTATGTTGCCTTCCAGGTATCAGAATCGGAGATGTTTTAGCTGATGTCCATGCATTCTCAAAGGTGAGGGTGAGCAACCAGAAGTCTTGGTACATATTAGCACCAATGACATAGATACACAAAGTGAGGAGGTCCTGAAGAGAGATTATAGGGAGGAAGATAGAAAACTGAGAAACAGGACTCCCAGGGTAGTAATTTCTGGATTGCTGCCTGTGCCAGATTCCAGTGAGGGTAAGAATAGGATGATTTGGCAGGTAAGTGCATGGCTGAGGAACTGGTGCAGGGGACAAGGGTTCAGATTTATGACCTGTACAAAAGGGATGGATAACACCTGAACCCAAGGGGATCCAATATCCTTGCAAGCAGGTTGGCTAGAGATGCTTGGGTGGGTTTAGACTAATATGGCAGGGGGATGGAAACTGGAGTGATAGTGCTAAAGATGAGGTAGTTGGTTTACTGCAGAGGCAATGTGTAGTGAGACTCCTAGCAAGGAGAGGCTGATAATAGGGCAAAGTTGCAGTCAGCAGGATGAGATGTAACATAAAAAGTGGACAAAATCAAAAAGGGTGAATACAGGACTGAAGGTGTTATATTTGAATGCATGCACGATACAGAAAAAGACAGATAGACTTGTAGCACAATAACAGTTTGGCATGTATGATGTTGTAGGCATCACGGAATTGTGGTTGAAGGAAGTTTATAGCTGGGAGCTTAATGTCCAAGGATACACATTATATCAAATGGATAGGCAGGAAGGCAGAGGGGCAGTGTTGCTCTATTGGTAAAAAATGAAATTAAATCACTAGAAAGAGGAGACATAACGTCAGAAGGTGTTGCATCATTGTGGATAGAGCTAAGGAATTGCAAGGGTAAAGTGACCCTGATGGGAGTTACATACAGATGTCCAAACAGCAGTAAAGATGTGGTCTACAAATTACAACAGGAGATGGAAAATGCTTGCCAAAGGGGCAATGTTACTATGGTCATTGGGAATTTCAATATGTAGGTAGATTGGGAAAATCAGGTTGGTGCTGCATTCCAAGAGAGGGAATTTCTAGAATGCCTATGAGATAGCTTTTTAGAGTAGCTGTGATTGAGCACATTTGGGGATCAGTTACTCTGGTTTGGGTGTTGTACAATGAACCCAAATTGATTAGAGAAAAGGTAAAAGAACCCTTGGGGGAAAGTGATCATAATATGATTGAATTCATGCTGAGATTTGAGAAGGAGAAGCTAACATCAGATGTATCACTATTAAGGTGGAATAAAGGGAATTGCAGAGGCATGAGAGAAGAGTTGGCTGGAATTGATTGGAAAAGAGCACTGGCAGGGATAACAGCAGAGCAGCAATGGCTGGAATTTCAGGAAGCAACTCAGAATGCACAGGACATATAGATCCCAAAGAAGAAGAAGTATTCTAAAGGAAAGATGATACAACCATGGTTAACGTGAGCAGTCAAAGCCAACATAAAAGCCAGAGAGGGGGCATATAATAGAGCAAAAACTAGTTGGAAGTTAGAGGATTGGGAAGCTTTCAAATACCAACTAAAAGCAACTAAAAAAGTAATTAAGAAGGTAAAGATGGAAGATGAAAGTAAACGAGCCAACATTATTAAAGAGGATACCAAAAGTTTCTTCAGTTACATCAATGGTAAAAGAGAGGCAAAAGTGGATATCGGACTGCTGGAAAACGATGCTGGAGAGGTAGTAATGGTGGATAACAAAATGGCAGATGAACTGAATAAGTATTTTTCATCAGTTTTCACTGTTGGTAGACACTAGCAGTATGGTGGAAGTTCCAGGTGTCTGGGGTCATGAAGTATGTAAAGTTACCATTATTAGGGAGAAGGTTCTTGGGAAACTGAAAAGTCTGAAGGTAGGTAGGTCACCTGGACCAGATTGTGTACACCCAAGGGTTCTGAAGAACGTGGCTGAAGAGATTGTGGAGGCATTAGTAAAGATATTTCAAGAATCACTGGATTCTGGAATGGATCAGAAAGACTGGAAAATTGCAAATGTCACTCCACTTTTCAAGAAGTGGGAGAGGCAGAAGAAAGCAAACAATAGATCAGTCAGACTGACCTCAATGGTTGGGAAGATGTTGGAGTCAATTGTTAAGGATGAAGTCTCAGGGTACTTGGAGACACATGATAAAATATGTCATAGTCAGCATGGTTTCCTTAAGAGAAAATCTCGCCTGACAAACCTGCTGGAATTCTTTGAAGAAATAACAAACAGTGTAGACACAGGAAATCTGTTGTTGTGTATTTTGAGTTTCAGAAGGCCTTTGACAAGATGCGACACATGAGGCTACTTAACAAGCCTTGAGCCCATGGTATTACAGGAAAGATGCTACCATGGATAAAGCAAAGATAGGTGGAGGAGCGGGCAGTGTTGATGATACAAAGCTAGGTGGAGGAGCGGGTAGTGTTCAGGAAACAGAGAGACTTAGATAGTTTAGGGGAATGGGCAAAGAAGTGGCAAATAAAATGCAATATTGGGAATTGTATGGTCAGCCACTTTGGTGGAAGAAATAAATGGACAGACTATTATTTAGATCGGGAGAGAATTCAAAATGCAGAGATGCAAGGGGACTTGGGAGTCCTTGTACAGGATACCCTAAAGGTTAACCTTCAGGTTGAGTCAGTGGTGAAGTAGGCAAATGCAATGTTGACATTCATTTCTAGAGGTATAGAATATAAGAGCAGGGATGTAATGTTGAGGTTCTATAAGGCACTCGTGAGACTACACCTGGAGAATTTGTGTGCAGTTTTGGGCTCCTTATTTTAGAAAGAATATACTGACATTGGAGACGGTTCAGAGAAGATTCATGAGAATGATTCCAGGAATGAAAGGGTTCCATATGAGGAATGTCTGGCAGCTCTTGGGCTGTATTCCCTAGAGTTCAGGAGTATTGGGAGGGGGGAAATCTCATAGAAACATTCCAAATGTTAAAAGGTCTGAACAAATTAGTTATGGCAAAGTTATTTCCCATGGTAGGGGAGAATAGGACAAGAGGGCACAACTTCAGGATTGAAGGATGTCTACTTCGAACAGAGATACGGAGAAATTACTTTCGTCATGCATGGTCGTGCACTTCGGTAGAAGTAATGCAAGGGTTGACTACTTCCTAAATGGAAAAAAAATGCAAAAACCTGAGGCACAGAGGTACTTGGAAGTGTTTGAACAGCACCCCCTAAAGATTAATTTGTAAGTTTAGTCTGTGGTAAGGTGGGTAAATGGGATGTTAGCATTCGCTTTTAGAGGACTAGAATATAAAAAGAAGGATGTAATGTTGAGACTTTATAAGAGACTGATAAGGCCTCACTTGGAGTATTGTGAGGAGTTTTTGGCCCTTTATCTTAGAATGGATGTGCTGAAACTGGAAGGATTCAAAGGAGGTTCACAATAATTATTCCAGGTTTGAATGGCTTGTCATATGAAAAGTGTTTGATAGCTCTGGGCCTGTATTCACTGGAATTCAGAAGAATGAGGGGTGTCCTTATTGAAACCTATTGAATGGTGAAAGACCTTGATAGTATGGATGTGGAGGGGATGTTTCCTAAGGGGAGAGAGTCGAAGACCCGAGGAAACAATCTCAGGATAGAAGGGCATCCTTTTAGAATGGAAGTAAGGAGAATTTTTTTTTGCCAGAGAGTGGTGAATCTGTGCAACTCATTGTCACAGGCAGCTTATGGTTTCATGGACTGTTCAGGAATATAATGGCAAAATGAAGAAGCTGTCCTTAAAATGTTGAGAGTGGTTCTTTAGGACCCCTGCACATGTCCTCTTCTCATTGCTACCATCAGGAAGGAGGTGCAGGAGCCTGAAGGCACACACTCAACAACTCAGGAACAGCTTCTTCCCCTCTGCCATCAGATTTCTGAATGGACCCATGAAAACAACCTCACTACTGATTTTGCACTACATATTTAATTTAACTATTATATATATATGTGTGTGTGTGTCTGTGTGTGTGTAACACTTGCTTTGCCTAGTGGCATGATCTCGGGGTGACAAACCCCTGCCCAGCCAAACCTTAGAACTCTCATTTGTGTGAATGCTGTGCAATGTGTCCGCTGTTTCAAATCAGCACCCCGTAATGACAAGCCGTACACAGGATGCGGTTAAATAATTAAAATTTTATAATTCTTACTTGAACTATGGGGTTAGTAGAGAACCAGAATATAATTTTAAAAAAAACGCCACTATATCTTTATTCAGTCTGTGCACAATTAATTCATTGGAGCTCAAGCAATATTCACTTCACACTATTCGATCTCCTCCAAACTCCGCTGGGTCCCATGCCCCCACTCAGGGTTCTCACCGCTCACCAGGTCACAGCATCTCTTCAGGTGCATCTTCTCTCTTCTTCCCCATGGCGTGTTCTGCCCAAATCCTGCACAAACACCAGCTTTCAGATACACAAGAAAGAATAGCATGTGTCCCAATTGGTCAGCAAATGAATACAAGTCCCATTATCACTAATTATAACCCAAACATGCTGCTACAGAGAACCCCTTACCTCAGCACTTAACATTACAGAGAAGCCATTTTATTATAACACTACAGAGAAGTTACTTTATTAGCCTTAGCAAGTAACATGAAAGAAGAACCACTTACACTCTCCCCCCACCAAATTTAGTCATGTTCTCATGACGTGTGAATAACTCGCCAACCCTTCCTGCAGACACAAAAACCCAATCCAGGTACAAAACAGTGACATCGCTCCCCAAACAGTAGACCTCACGCCCTGTTCTCCGGGTGCTACATTGGCCAACCTACCCGGGAGCCTCCTAATCCTCTGAGACCTCTATACCCCATCATCTAACCCGTCAGGCTCAAACACCATCGGGAGTACTTCGGGTCTGCTTACCAAATCCTCTCTTAGTCTATCACTCAAGCTCCCTATAACTCGGAGCCCCCTATCTCGTGTCCAGGCCCTCGCTTCCTTATTTTTACGGACTTGCTGTAAACCAAACTGTCCACAAATAACCCTCCCCACTACATCTAACTCAGCGGGAGAAGGGCCAAAAGTCTCTTCCTCAATCAAGGGGAAGTTAGCGAAAGGCAGCAGGTACCACACATACAGCTCATCATCTTTCAAATCCGTATTCTTCTCCATTTCCTCAATCGGTAGCTGCTGTTTGGTTTTCTCCAAACTGGAGCACTTGGCCTGGGCTGCCTCTGCAGTATCTTCAGCCTCCTGTAATCGAGGCGCCAGCTTCTTCTTGGACTCCTCCAGTTTAGTGGTCCCTGAACTTACCTCCAGCTCTTTCTTCTGAATGACTTCTTCCTGTTCAACTTCCAGTTTTCCCATTTCATTTAGGCTGTCAATGCTCAGCTTCAGGTCTCCTTCAAACTTTCGCTCCCCTCTTCCGAGATCTGTCCGCCATTGCTTCACCTCCTCTGAATTGTATCCAGACTCCCCTCTTGGTGCTTTCAGTTCTCTGTTGGCCCTAATTAGATAGCTTCCTTCGTCTTCCCCAACATGCAAGTCTTCCAACTTGTTCTGGATCAATTTCTCTAGTTTCTGCTCGGAATTCTGTTTCTCCACCTCCACTTCAAACTTGATCCCATAGAGACAGTCACTCAGCTGCTCCACCACCATCGTCTGTTCCAGCGCCAGGAAATGCAACTGGTGCGTTGCGTAATTTCTCCAATAATAACCACAGAATTCCACAAATGAATGCAGAACGCTCACGAGCTGCGTCCTTCTCCAGACCTGGCACTTGTCCAAAGAAAGTTTTACTTTGTTAACTCCTTGTCGCCCAGGTTCCCTCACTTGCCTCGCTTCATAGTCTTCCAAGGCGAATCCCAGTGCTAGGAGATCATCCAAATACACCAAAACTCCACACAAGTCCACATTCCTCATGGTCTTCCTCATGCCCCGCCGGAAGGTTGCAAGGGCTCCGGATATGCTCTGGGGCATCTTTTCGGCCTGGAAGAATCCCAGGGGACCTATAATGGCCGTCTTCTCCTTGTCGGCCTCACTCATCGGGATCTGGCAATATCCAGTCCTCAGATCCAGCACATTAAACCACGTCACACCACTCAGACAGCCCAGCACGTCTTCGACCCTCGGGACTGCATACTGTTCAGAGTCCTAGAACCCACACACACGCTGCCTGCGTCCTCCACGTCTACAGGGGCCAGTCGCCTCGACCTCTCTCTCACCAAGGTGTCTTCAGTGGTCAACTCCCCCCCCCCACCCCCCCCCCCGTGGTACACCGGAGCATCCACTAAGAGGGTCTCACCTTCAGATACTTCCCCCGGGCCGTACCACCATCAGCTCTCGTTTAAATTCGGTACTGACCCAATGCTGATACACACGTCCTCACAAGCAGCTCAAAACCCTGGGTGCACAGACAATGCCCCCAAACAGCTCTCACCCGCCTCATCCTGGCAGGCCCTCATGCGCCTCTTCACCAGTGGGGTGTTGGTCCCCTCCAGAATAGAAACGCCTCCCGTCTCAACAGACGCATCAGCACTAACGATTCACCAACCTCAGACACCCACACATTGGCCTCCGAGAACTCCAGTTTCACTGACCAATAACCATCGTCTGGATAATCACCAGCACTGGTACCCCAAATCTCCAGTGCCCTGAAGGTTATCAAGGGTAAATGCTTCGGAAACCGGTTGTAAAACAAACTGAACAGCAACTCAACTGGCAACTTGGTGTCGAGCAACATACATCAAAGTTGCTCGTGAACGCAGCAGGCCAAGCAGCATCTATAGGAAGAGGTGCAGTCGACGTTTCAGGCCGAGACCCTTCGTCAGGACTAACTGAAGGAAGAGTGAGTAAGGGATTTGAAAGTTGGAGGGGGAGGGGGAGATACAAAATGATAGGAGAAGACAGGAGGGGGAGGGATAGAGCCGAGAGCTGGACAGGTGATAGGCAAAAGGGGATACGAGAGGATCATGGGACAGGAGGTCCGGGAAGAAAGACGGGGGCGGGGTGACCCAGAGGATGGGCAAGAGGTATATTCAGAGGGACAGAGGGAGAAAAAGGAGAGTGAGAGAAAGAATGTGTGCATAAAAATGAGTAACAGATGGGGTACGAGGGGGAGGTGGGGCCTTAGCGGAAGTTAGAGAAGTCGATGTTCATGCCATCAGGTTGGAGGCTACCCAGACGGAATATAAGGTGTTGTTCCTCCAACCTGAGTGTGGCTTCATCTTTACAGTAGAGGAGGCCGTGGATAGACATGTCAGAATGGGAATGGGATGTGGAATTAAAATGTGTGGCCACTGGGAGATCCTGCTTTCTCTGGCGGACAGAGCGTAGGTGTTCAGCAAAGCGGTCTCCCAGTCTGCGTCGGGTCTCACCAATATATAAAAGGCCACATCGGGAGCACCGGACGCAGTATATCACCCCAGTCGACTCACAGGTGAAGCGATGCCTCACCTGGAAGGACTGTTTGGGGCCCTGAATGGTGGTAAGGGAGGAAGTGTAAGGGCATGTGTAGCACTTGTTCCGCTTACACGGATAAGTGCCAGGAGGGAGATCAGTGGGGAGGGATGGGGGGGACGAATGGACAAGGGAGTTGTGTAGGGAGCGATCCCTGCGGAATGCAGAGGGGGGGGGAGGGAAAGATGTGCTTAGTGGTGGGATCCCGTTGGAGGAGGCGATAGCTTCCATCCCTCCTTAACGACTCACTGGAGTGCGGTCCTACTAAGAATTCAGGAATAGGGTCTTTTCCTCTCGGGAGTTCCTAGGGGTACATTGCTGGGAACATGTTCCCCCAAGAGACACCAGGCTGTTCCCCCACTGAATCTCCTCTAAGTTTCCTGACACCTCTCTGAACAACTGAATGACACACCCCCAGCACTGCAACCAATTTAGCTGTTTTCCTAGCCAAAAAAAAAACTCTGAAAACTTTTCCCCATTCTCCTGACTCACGTTTGGAAACTCCACCCTGAGCTGCAGTTTGCCCCCAGTCGAACCAAGTGCCTTTTCCCTTGGCGATAACTGGCAGCTGTCACTATGGGGTCATTGGACCTGACAGTTCTAACAACGTCAGCAGCCCGCCTATCCAAACTTCCAACTAATCCCTGTCACTTTCCCTCAGCCAAGCACTGCCTAACAACTGAGAGGTCCGCTCCGCTCCGCCTCCATCCCATTAGGAGTAGACATTATTTCAAAAACCAGGTGGAGCCTGCCATAGCTAGGTCATTCCAACCACTCTTTCCCCTCACTCCTGACAGTATGGACAGCCCATGGCCCCACCTCACCAATAGACACTGGCAGTCCCACCACCGTGACGTCAGCACTAGTCTGACCTAGAACAAAGACTGCCATTTTATAAGACCTTCACGCCACGCTTTCAACTTCACCCTTAGCTTTACCCAAACTTCGAAATCGAATGACCAATTCCTCCTGGATATGAATATCCACCCCACTGAACCCTTTCCTAACCGCAATCCCACAGAAACACACCAACACTGATTTAAACAGGGTGATCACACAGCCTTCCACAGAATCAAATCCACGGATGAAGCCCCAAGATGTGACACTCGCTTTGCCTAGTGGCATGATCTCGGGGTGACAACCCCCTGTCCGACCAAACCTTAGAACTCTCGTTTGGGTGAGTGCTGTGCAATGTGTCCCCTGTTTCAAATCAGTACCCCGTAATGACAAGCCATACACAGGATGCAGTTAAATAATTAAAATTTTATAATTCTTATTTGAACTATGGGGTTAGTAGAGAACCAAAATATAAAATAAAAAAAAACACCACTATATCTTTATTCAGTCTGAGCACAATTAATTTGTTGGAGCTCACTCAATATCCTCTTTCCACCAGTCGATCTCCTCCGAACTCCACCGAGTCCCGTGCCCCGGTTCACCGCGTCACATAATCAGTTGGCAGAAACCCATAGGTTTCTGCTTGTTAGTGGAATGTTGTCATTAACTGCATTATTACTTTATAATGTTGATTGAAGTCAGCGGAGGTAGATGTTCAACTTTGCTGAAGCTCCGAATTAAAGAATATAGTTTTACCAATGGCTTTGACAGATGATGCCAGCATTGGCAAGCCCAGTATTTACTGTCTATCTTCAGCTGAACTTGAAAAGATTTTGTTGGTCCTTGTACTTGAACTTCTGCTTTCTGAGTGTTTATTCGGTACAGAAGTTGCTGTTGGGTAAAGAGTTACAGAATTTTAAGTCAATAGCCAGTGGGGAATAGCAATATACAGTATGTCTAATTCGTGATTTTATGTAGATTAGCCAGGCAATTTAAAGTAATTGCATTCACTTGTCAGTAGACAATGGAAATAAAGAAAGCTTGGCACAACTTCAAAATATCACTTGCCATACCAATATCCAGCATCTCATTGTCACATAGTTGACATTGTATATCTGAGTCTCTGAGCAAATGTGACACTCACAAAGTTGATTGACACACATAGTGCTAGTACCCTTCATCACGTAACACCATAAAGTTGGATATTCTTCAGATCTTGCTGCATGCAAGTCAGTACTATTTTAATATCAGAAGGATTCTGAATGGAGCTGAGCACTGCACAATCATCAAACTGCTCCACTTTTGGTCATTATAGCAAAGAAACATCCTTGAAATAGCACCTGAAGTTGGTTTTGTCTGGAATACTGCCCTAAGGGACTCTTTCAGAAATTTACTGCAACTGAATCAATCACAACCATTCTCCTTTGTGCTGGATTGATTTCACCATGATCTCAGTTTAGATGGAGAATATTACAGATGGCAGAGTTATTTAATTCTGCTACTCCTAACTGCCCAAAGTGACCCAAGGGCAGATAGATTTGAGCTGCAAGGTCAATTTTTTAATCTAATCCCATTTAGCAAATTGGCAATTGTGCAACGATATTACAGACTCATGGGAACTTGTGGTACTGGCAGTGGCTGTTAGGTCCATTAAATCTGTGCTGGTCAATAAGGGTATATCCAATATATTCATTATCAAATATGTTCTTTTTCCAGGTCTGTTGTCTTGTGGGTCTTAGGTCTTGAAATGCACATCTAGATAAAAATTTCTGCTTCGACCATGTTTTTGACAAAGAATTAGAGATCTTTACTTTTGTGTATTTAATATTTAAGCAAAATTTGAGTAAGCTTGTATAGATATTGGTTGATTAAGCATTCTGGTTCATTTAATTAATTAATTAATTAATTAATTATTCATTACATGTTTACATACATGAATTACATACATCATCATGCTACCATGTGATATGTGTGCGTCTCGTTTAAAGTAAACACAAGGTTAGACTCGCATGTCTTCTTTTGGATTAGTTTAATGCTATGAAGTTACAAAACATAACACTTACCACTTTGCAGACAAACAGTTTCCATCATCTCTTATCTATATCTCCTACTTAAACTTTGTAATTCATGAACATTCAACTAAAGATTATGTTTCTTATTTACTTTACCTGTGCTTCTCACAGTTTTGTATACCTACCTTGAACTTGTTATAAAAACAGGTCAGGGGCTTGATCACTTTATAATGATAATTAAGGATTCATTTTTAGTTCTTTCATACTGAGCAAAATAGACCTTACAAAATGGAATAGCTCTTGTGCGAGTGGGCCAGTGCTGGAGGAGGCATTGGTTTATCAAAGCTTCAGCAAGGTAATGTGTAGACCATAGGTAGATTATTTTTATTATTTATTATTTCCTTCTTTCTTATTGCACATTTAGAGCAGTGGGGATGCCAGACAGGATGCTGGAATGCTTCCCTTGTGGGATAGGGGAAGGAAGGGAGAACTCCAAGGACCCAAATGATTACACCTGCAAGAAGTGCATCCAGCTTCAGCTGCTAACAGACCATGTTATAAAGTTGGAGCTAGAACTGGAAGAACTCTGGATCATTCAGGAGGCAGAGGGGTTGATAGACCAGGCATACAGGGTGGTAGTTACACTCAAGGTACAGGACACAGGTGACTAGGTGACCACCAGGAGGAGGAGGGATGGATAGGCAGCCAGTGCAACGTACCTCTGTGGCCATTCACTCAACAACAGGTATACTGGTCTGAATACTAATGGGGTTAGATAATCTAGCATATAAAGCCACAGTGGTCAGGTCTCTGGCACTGAGTCTAGCTCTGTGGCTCAGGAGGGAAGAGGTGAGAAGAGGCAAATGTAATGATAGGGGATTTGTTGATTAGGGGACAGAAAGGAGGTTCTGTGGATGAGAACAAGATTCCTGGATGGTTTGTTGCCTCCTGGGTGCCAGGGTAAGGAAAATCTTGGATCAATTCCATAGCATTCTTAAGTTTGAGGGTGGGCCACCGGAGGTGGTCCATGTCGGTAGTGGTGACACAGGTAGGATGGGTCATGAGGTCCTGCACAGTGGGTTCGTGGAGTTAGGTGCTAAGTTACAGGACAGAAACTTCAGGGTTGTGATCTCAGGATTGCTACCTGTGCCATGTGCTAATCAGGCCAGAAATAGGAAGATCATAAGTTCTCTAACACATGGCTAAGGTGTTAATGCAGGAGGGAGGATTTCAGATTTTCAGATCATTGGGTTCTGCTGTGCATTTAATATTTAAGCAATATTTGAGTAAACTTGTACAGTACATAGAGTGTCTTCAAAAAGTATTCACCCCCCCCCCCACAAGAAGTTTTCATGTTTTATTGTTTTACTGCATTGAACCACACTGGATTTAATTTGGCTTTTTTGACACTGATCAACAGAAAAAGACTCTTTTTGTGTCAAAGTGAAAACAAATTTCTACAAATAGGTCTAAATTTATTAGAATTATTAATGACAAAATAATTGATTGCATATTTACTCACCCCCTTCAAGTCAGTATTTAGAAGATCCACCTTCAGCTGCAATTACAGTCTTGAGTCTGTGTGGATAGCTGTCTATCAGCTTTTCAAATCTGGACACTGCAATTTTTCCCCATTCTTCTTTAAAAAAACTGCTCAAGTTTGGTCAGATTGCAAGGGCATTGTTGTAGCGTGGATGAAATCACCGGAGAGACAGAGTCACTGGTAAATACAAAGCAGCTTCTTTATTCGGCACAACAAGTAGGCATCATACAGCCGGAGAGGCTTTTGGTAGAAAGGTCTGCCAGCCCAATGTGGGCTCGATATTTATATGCTAATCACAAAGGCAATCGCTACTTAAAAAGTTATAGACAATGCATAGACAATGCTTCCTTTTGGAGCTACATACAAAACATCACACCTCCTAACTCCATCTTTTCCTTCCGACGCCAACATGTCTGGATTGGTATCCACAGCCTTTAGTTAAATCCACAATACATTTATTTGGCATTTTACATGCTAACATAGAAGACAACTAATATTTATAATGTATAGATAATGCTGTCTTCAAAACTACAGCGTCAGGTCAAACTACGGCGCCAGAAGCATCTGGTATTCACACCTTTGTAGGAAACGCATTGTTGTGGATTCAATCCACAGTACTTTGACAAATAGTCAAATAGAAGTCTGGTGGCCGAAGTCATTTAAGTGCAAACAAATCATCTACCCAAAAAAACACACTCTAACAGGCATCATGAGTGACCAGCACTTTTCAGGTCCAGCCACAAATTTTCAATTGGATTGAGGTCTGGTCTCTGATTTGGCCACTCCAGGACATTAACTGTGTTGTTTTTAAGTTGTTCCTGTGCAGCTTTAGCTTTATGCTTGGGGTCATTGTATCTTGCTGGAAAACAAATCTTTTCCCAAGTCACAGTTCTCTGCAGACTGCATTAGGTTCTTCTCCAGGATTTCCCTGCAATCTTCTGCACTCATTTTACCCTCTACCTTCAAAAGCCTTCCGGGCTTCATGGTGGGGATGGTGTGTTTTTGATGATGTGCGGTGTTTGGCTTACACCAAATGTAGCATTTAGTCTGATGGCCAAAAATCTCAATTTTGGTTTCATTAGATCATAGAACTTGCTTCCAGCTGACCTCAGGGTCTCCCCATGCCTTCTGGCAAACTCTAGCTGAGATTTAATGTGAATTTTATTCAATAGTGGCTTTCTCTTTGCCGCTATCCCATAAAGCAGTGAGTGGTGAAGCACCCAGACAACAGTTGTTGTATGTGCAGTCTCTCCCATCTCAGCCACTGAACCTCGTAACTCCTCCAGAGTTGTCATAGGTCTCTTGGTGCCCTCCCTCATTTGTCCCCTTCTTGCATGGTCACTCAGTTTTTGAGCATGGCCTGCTCTAAGTAGATCTACAGCTGTGCCATATTCTTTCCATTTCTTGATGTTTGACTTAACTGTACTCCAAAGGATATTCAGTGACTTGGAAATTTTCTTGTATCCATCTCCTGACTTGTGCTTTTCAATAACCTTTTTGCGGAGTTCCTTTGTCTTCATGGTATGATTTTTGTCAGGATACTGACTCACCAGAAGTTGGACCTTCCAGAGACAGTATTCAATTGAAACAACTTGACTCCAAAAACAGATCTCCATTTAACTAATTATGTGACTTCTAAAACCAACTGGCTGCACCTGTGATGATTTGTTGTGTCATATTAAAGGGGGTGAATACTTATGTAATCAATTGTTTTGCATAACAGATGCTGCCTGACCTGCTGAGTTCCTCCAGCATTTTTTTGCGTGCTGCTTTGGATTTGCAGCATCTGTAAACTTCTTTGTACTTATAACGGAGCATTTCTGCATTTGTTATCATAGGAAGCAATTGAATATTATCTGAAAATATGTTATCTGTTAGTATCATGTATTTCAAAATATTTATCCCCAGCCTCCCATTTTATCACAGTCCTGGAAAATTGCTTGTAAGTCTATTCTGTGCCCTTTCCAGTCCAATGTCATATTTCTTGCAATGTGGTGACAAGAACTGTGTATTGCCAACTAACTATTGTTGTATAGATATCTCACATAACCTTTCAGCACAGTGGAAGAAACTCTCCCCAAGGACTTGTACTATGTCACTGCAATCACAGCATGCACGTGAAAAACACAGGAAATAGGACCTTCATGTGAATCTGTTTCTGCAGGCCATGTACATGTCTGGCTTCCTCTGTACATTTTTACATGAAACATAGTACACCATCTGCAATTAAATTTTAATCTTGACAAATTGAATCATGTACATGCAGAAGAAATATGATGCTATGTGATCCAAAAATTTTCAGGTACTCTCTGGGCCTGTTTCATTGTTTGAATCCTAAGTCAACTAATCACTTTACCGGAAATAAAGCACAAAGTAAATGTAAATGATTTTTCAGCTCTGTCTAATTTACATCCAACAATCTGGTGGACCCAATCATAAAATACAAGCTGTCCATTACTTTATTTATTAGTTTATTTAGCAATACAGAATGGACTAGGCTCCTCAAACCCTTCGAGCCACACCACTCCAGCAATTCCAAACAGCTCCAATTAACCCTAACCTAATTATGGAACAATTTACATTGACAAATTAACCTACCTGGTAGGTATTTGGACTGTGTGGGGAAACCGAAGCACCAGGGAAAACCCAAACATTCCATGGGGAAGACTCCTTGCAGACAGCACCGGAAATGAACTCTGATCTTTGACGCCCCAATCTGTAATAGCGTCACATTAACTGCCATGCTACCGTGGCTCCTGTTACGTAGCAGGATGAAGCAGCATTGGTCATTTTGTCAACTAGCTTCAACCTGTTATAAAAACAGATCTCAATTTTACATGATCAAAGGAACTGGTCACTTTATGCTGATAAAGGTTAATTGCTAGTTCTTTGAACCTGAATAAAATAGATCCTAAACAAATGCAACAGACTTGCTTCAGCATTTGTGCAGTTGCTATCAAAGGAAGCTGTTGAATGTTATTAACGCAATAAATAATGTTTTACTCTTTGCAGTTGTTTTGGTATACAGTATAAATACATAACAAATTAGGCAGCAAACTGTAAAATAAGAATAGTAAGATTTTCAGCAATGATGTGATTTTTAATAAACAACATTTACTGTCTATATGGTCTGGAGACTGGAAGACTAACGTTCACACCTCCACACTTCTACTGACTTGTCTTTCTGTAACATGTTGCCAAACCCTTGAAATATCTCATTTGCTAACACCTTTGATTGTGAGCAGGAGAAGCCAAGAGATTGATTTTGTTGTGATTGTCTACATTGTGTATGTTTCTTCAAGCATGTAAATGTTTCTTTTGCTATGCCAGCAACACTCAAAAGTTACTGCCATATTTTGCAGGATTTTTTTTAAAAAATTAACGTCAATCACAGAGAAGTAACAACACTGACCTTATCTTTACTTGATTATACCAGGTAGTTATCACAGAAAATTTCTCTAAATGTCTGTAAACCTTTCTATCCTATTCTTTTTAGTAATATCTTATATTAAAAATAAATTCATCAAAGAATATTAAATATGGGTGTTAAAAATGATGCAGAGAACTCGACAATAGTAGGTTCGTTAGCAGATTTCTCAGATGTTTAATGTTGAGAAGCTAATCTGAAACAAACTTCAAAAAGTACTATGACAGTTATGCTGAAGTGACACAAAACTGTTCGGCAAATGTGATCAAGTAAAAGTAGAGTTTGGAGTTTGATAGGACAATATAGAAGGATTCTTGAGTGTTGGTAAACCTGGGGGTAATTCAGAAGATGCGGGACTAGTTCACCCTAAAGAAGAAGAAGCGTTCTAAAGAGAGATGAGGCAACTGTGGATGACAATGGAAATGAAAGACAACATAAAAACAAAAATTACTGGGAAGCTAGAGGATTGAGTTTTTTTAAACCAACAGAAGGCTACTAAAAAAAGCCATAAAGAGAGAAAAGTTAAAATATGAAGGTAATCTAGCCAGTCATATAAGAGAGTATGTCAAAAATATTTTTCAGATATATATATATAAGAAAAGCAAGAGTGGACTCAGCCTGCTGGGAAATTATCCTGGAGCAATAGGAATGTGGAACAAAGAAATGGTGGATGAACAGAACAAGTATTTTGCATAAGTCTTCACTGTGGAAGACACCAGTGGCAAGCCAGAAGTGAGTGTGATCACTATCATGAAGAAAAAGGTGCTTGGAAAGCTAAAAATGTCTGAAGGTAGATAAGACGCTTGGATCAGATGGACTGCACACCAGGGTTCTGAAAGAGGTAGTTAAAGAGATTAGGAGTGATCTTTCAAGAACCATTACATTCTGGAGTGGTTCCAAAGACTGGAAAATCACTCTTTTAGAAGAGAAGGAGGCATAAAACAGGAAATGATAGCCCAGTTAGCCAGACTTCAGTGATCTGAACATCTTCATGATGTTAGAGTCCATTATTAAGGATGAGGTTTCAAAGACCTTGGAGGCACATGATAAAATAGACTGAATTCAAGATGGTTTCACTAAGGGGAGATCTTGCCTCACAAATCTGTTGCAATTCTTTGAGGAAATAACAGGCAGGATAGACAAAGGTGGTTATTGTTTACTCAGATCTTCGGAAAATCTTTGACAAGATTCCGCACATGAGTCTATTAAGCAAGCTAAGAGTGCATGGAATTACAGGAAAAATACAAACATGAATAGAAGACAAAGAGTGGAAATAAAGAGACAAACACGAGGAAATCTGCAGATGCTGGAAATTCAAGTAGCACACACAAAATGCTGGTGGAATGCAGCAGGCCAGGCAGCATCTATAGGAAGAGGTACAGTCGACGTTTTGGGCTGAGACCCTTCGTCAGGACCTTTCATGAGTCCTGTCGAAGGGTCTCGGCCCGAAATGGCGACTGTACATCTTCTTATAGATGCTGCCTGGCCTGCTGCATTCCACCAGCATTTTGTGTGTGTGCTGTGTGGAAATAAAGGGGGCCTTTTCTGATTGAGTATCAGTGATTAGTGGTGCACTGCAGGAGAGGTGTTGGGATGGCTTCTTTTCACATTATATATTAATTATCTGGATGAAGGAACATGACTTTCTGGCCAAGTTTACATTGTACAGAAAGATAGATGTAGAGGCAGGTAGTGTTGGGGAAGCAAGGAGACTGCAGAGGGAATTTGTGAGATTAAGAGAATTGGCATAGAAGTAGCAGATTGAAGTCGAAAATAAAGTCCAAGTAATTTTTTTTAATCAAAGTATGCATATGTTACTGCATACTAACTTGAATTTCATTTTCCTGCTGAAATTTACATGAAAATAAAGAAACACAATAGAATTTATGAAAAACTATACATAAAAAGGCTGACAGGTAACCAATGTGAAAAAGAAGATAAAATGTGCAAATAAAAAGCATACTGAGAACATGAGTTGTGAAGAGTCCTGAAAGTGAGTCTGTAGGCCATAGAATCAGTTCAGTCTTGAGGTGAGTGAAGATATCCACACCGATTCAGGAGCCCAATGGTTGTAGACTAATAACTGTTCATGAACCTGAAGGAATATAGCGCAAGAAAGCGTATGCTCATACACTTTGGTAGAAGGAATAAAGGTATAGACTGTTTTCTAAATGGGCTACAAATTCAAAAGATAAAGGTGCAAATGGTCTTGGCAGTAGTGAAGGATTCCCTGAAGGTCTTTTTGCAGGTTGAGTTGGTGGTAAGGAAGGCAAATTCAATGTTAGCATTCATTTGGAGAGAACTAGAATGTAAAATCAAAGATGTACTGCTAAAGCTTTATAAGGGATTGGTCAGACCACATTTGGAGTATTATGAACACCACTAGATCCCAAATGTAAGAAAGGAAAGTACTGGCAGTGTAGAGGGTCCAGAGGAAACTTTCAAGGATGATCCTGAGAATGAACGCATTAAGGTATAAGGGGAATGTGATGGCTCTGGACCTGTACTCACGATAGTTTAGAAGAATGAGGAGGCATCTCAATTAAACCTACCAAATATTGAAAGGCCGAGATAGAGTGAATACAGCTGTCAAATCATTGGGTATACTTAAAGAAAAGGCTGTAGGCTTCATGTTTAGTAAGGGAATTAAAAGTTATGGGAGAAAGGAGGAGAATAATGTTAAGTGGGAAAATAAATCAGCCGGAATCAAACAGCCTCAATTCAATCAATAGTCTGATTTTTCTCCTGAGTCTAATGAATTTAGATGGGGTAGAAATAATGGAAATATATGTAGGAGAGTGAGTTCAACACAGCCAATGCACTTGCATCTCAGAACTGAATGTAGGTTTTGCCCCTTGATCTTTCCAGCTTGTAGCAAGCTCTTGAGAGGAAGTAAAAATGGAAATCGAGTTTACTTCATCCTGAGCTTTTGAAATGCTGGTCTTACATTTCAGATCAGAGAGAGTAGAAAAAAGGCAAAAGATAACCAAGAAGTGGAGGCATCAAATTGAAGAGTCGATAACTGCGGGTTCAGCCTGTATGAGACATGAAGGAAGAGGAGTTCAAAGACAATTCCTCCTGAGGATTACTCTCCAGAAGAGATCTACCAGCAGCTCAGTGGAAGACTATAAATTTCTCCACAACCTAGATATACAATCTAGCTTAAGCATCAGCTATAGTCCTAGGAAATTAAACTAAAACTACTAGATATGATGGTTGGTTTCACAACAGACCTCTTTAAAATCTTTTCAAATGTAATGACATCCCACAAGTTCAGTATATACCTTTCTCTTCTAATGGATACTTGTTCCTTGTTACATGCTGGAATATCAGAATGGTAATCCATGTGTGGAGCCAAAAAGAGAAGAGGGAGATCTTAAATAAATTTTTTGCATCTGTATTTACTCAGTCGACAGACACAGAGCCTATAGAAGTGAGGCAAATCAGCATCAACTTCATGGACGCTATATAGAGTACAGTGGAGGAGGTGTTTGCAGTCCTAAAGCAAATCAGATTGCATAACTCCCCAGGGTCTGCAAGGTGTTCCCTTAGACCCTATGGGAGGCAAGTACAGAAATTAGCAGGACCCTAGCAGAGATATTTAAATCACTCCTAGCGACAGGAGAGGTACTCGACATTTGGAGGGTAGCCAGCGATGGTTTGCTGTTTAAGAAAGACTCTAAACATAAACCAGGTAATTATAGACCGATGAGTCTCACATCATTTGTGGCAAAGTTATTGGAAGGTATTCTAAGGAATCAGATATATAAGTATTTGAATAGACATGGGCTGATTAAGTATTGCATGCGATTTTGGTCACCTACCTACAGGAGAGATGTAAATAAGGTTGAAAGAGTACAGAGAAAATACAAGAATATTGCTGGGTCTGGAGGACCTGAGTAATAAGGAGTGTTTGAATAGGTTAGGACTTTATTCCTTCGAATATAGAAGATTAGAGGAGATTTGATTGAGGTATACAAAATTATACTGGGTATAGAGAGAGTAAGGCTTTTACCACTTAGTTGGGTGAGACCACAACCAGAGGTCATGGGTTAAGGGTGAAAGGTGAAAAGTTTACGGGGAACATAAGGGGAAACATATTCACTCAGAGGGATGTGAGAGTGTGAAATGAGCTGCTAGCAAAAGTGGTGTACGCAAACTTGATTTCAATGTTTAATCGAAGTTTGCATAGGTACATGGATGGTAGCAATATGGAGGGCTATGGTCCAGATTGATGGGAGTATGCAGTTTAAATGGTTTCAGCATTGACCAGCTGGGATGAATGGCCTGTTTTTGTGCTGTGCTTTTCTATGACTCTATGACATTATGAAAAATGGGAGCACAAAGTATATAAGACCATACGATTATAAGATATAGGAGCAAATTTAGCCATTTGGCTCATAAAGTCTGCTCCACCATTTTATCATAGCTGATCCATTTTTCCATTCAGCCCCAATCTCCTGCCTTCTCCCCATATCCCTTCATGCCCTGACCAATCAAGAATCTAACAACCTCTGCCTTAAATATACATAAAGACTTGGTCTCCACAGTTGCTTGCGGCAAAGAATTTCACAGATTCACCAGTCTCTGGTTAAAAAAAGTTCCTCCTCATCTCTGTTCAAAAAGGAAACCCCTCTATTCTGAGGCTGTGTCCTCAGGTCTTGGAATCTCCCATCTTAGGAAGCATCCTCTCCACATCCACTCTTTCACCATTCAATAAGTTTCAATGAAGTCACTCCTCATTCTTCTGAATTCCAGTGAATATAGGCCCAGAGCCATCAAATGCTCTTCATATGACAGGCCAATCAATCCCGGAATCATTTTTGTGAATCTCCTTTGAACCCACTCCAGTTTCAACATATTCTCTCTGAGACAAGGGGCCAAAACCTGCTCACAATATTCCAAATGAGGCCTCACCAGTGTTTTATAAGGTTTCAACATTACATCCTTGCTTTTATATTTTAGTCCTCTTGAAATGAAAACTGACATTGCATTTACCTTCCTCACCACAGACTCAACCAGCAAATTAACCTTTAGGATATCCTGCACAAGGACTTCTCAGTCCCTATCCACCTCAGTTTTTGTTTTCACTCTCCATTTACAAAATACTCAACTCTTTCATTTCTTCTGCCAATGTGCATGACAATACACTTCCTGATATTGTAAACAACAGGAATTCTGCAGATGCTGGAAATTCAAGCAACACACATAAAAGTTGCTGGTGAACGCAGCAGGCCAGGCAGCATCTCTAGGAAGAGGTGCAGTCGACGCTTCAGGCCGAGACCCTTCGTCAGGACTAACTGAAGGAAGAGTGAGTAAGGGATTTGAAAGCTGGAGGGGGAGGGGGAGATGCAAAATGATAGGAGAAGACAGGAGGGGGAGGGATGGAGCCAAGAGCTGGACAGGTGATAGGCAAAAGGGATACGAGAGGATCATGGGACAGGAGGTCCGGGAAGAAAGACAAGGGTGGGGGGAACCCAGAGGATGGGCAAGGGGTATATTCAGAGGGACAGAGGGAGAAAAAGGAGAGTGAGAGAAAGAATGTGTGTATAAAAATAAGTAACAGATGGGGTACGAGGGGGAGGTGGCGCATCAGCAGAAGTTAGAGAAGTCGATGTTCATGCCATCAGGTTGGAGGCTACCCAGATGGAATATAAGGTGTTGTTCCTCCAACCTGAGTGTGGCTTCATCTTTACAGTAGAGGAGGCCATGGATAGACATGTCAGAATGGGAATGGGATGGGATGCTCCCGATGTGGCCTTTTATATATTGGCGCTCCCGATGTGGCCTTTTATATATTGGCGAGACCCGACGCAGACTGGGAGACTGCTTTGCTGAACATCTACGCTCTGTCCGCCAGAGAAAACAGGATCTTCCAGTGGCCACACATTTTAATTCCACATCCCATTCCCATTCTGACATGTCTATTCACGGCCTCCTCTACTTCCGCTGATGCCCCCCCTCCCCCTCGTACCCCATCTGTTACTTATTTTTATACACACATTCTTTCTCTCACTCTCCTTTTTCTCCCTCTGTCCCTCTGAATATACCTCTTGCCCATCCTCTGGGTCCTCCCCCTTGTCTTTCTTCCCGGACCTCCTGTCCCATGATCATCTCGTATCCCCTTTTGCCCTTCACCTGTCCAGCTCTTGGCTCCATCCCTCCCCCTCCTGTCTTCTCCTATCATTTTGGCTCTCCCCCTCCCCCTCCAACTTTCAAATCCCTTACTCACTCTTCCTTCAGTTAGTCCTGACGAAGGGACTCGGCCTGAAACGTCGACTGCACCTCTTCCTAGAGATGCTGCCTGGCCTGCTGCGTTCACCAGCAACTTTTATGTGTGTTTCCTGATATTGTATTCCATCTGCCACTTCTTTGCCTATTCTCCTAATCTATCTAAGTCCTTCTGTAGTCTCTCTATTTCCCCAAAACTACCTGCCCCTCGACCTATCTTCACATCATCTGCAAACTTTGCAACAAAGCTATCAATTCCATCATCGAAATCATTGACATTTAATATAAAAATAATCGGTCCCAACACAGAGCCTTGTGAAACACTACTAGTCACTAGCGGCCAGTCAGAAAGACTCTCTTTATTCACACTCTTTGCCTCCTGCCAGTCAGCCACTGCTTTATCCATGCTAGAATCTTTCCTGTAATATCATAGGCTCGTAGCTTGCTAAGCAGCCTCATGCCAAAGGTCTTCTGAAGATCTAAGTACACATCATTAACCAATTCTCTTTTGTATATCTTGCTTGTTATTTCTTCAAAGAATTCCAGCAGATTTGTCAGGCAAGATTTTCCCTTAAGGAAACCATGCTACAGCCTATTTTACCATGTGCTTCCAAGACCTCATTTTTAATAATAGACTCCAACATCTTCCCAGCTACTGAGGTCAGACTAACTGGCCTGTAGCTTCCCTTCTTCTGCCTTCTATCCAAGAAGACTAACAATAAAATGTTAAATATACAGATAAGGGTGTTCATAGGTATACATCAAGAAAACAGCCGGACATAAGAACAACTCACAGACACCTCCTCTTACTTAATTCTTGAACAGGATCTCACTAGGGAGCACAAGGCCATTGTCAGCCACACCATCACTGACCTTATTCTCTCTGGGGATCTTCCATCCACTGTCACCAACCTCATAGATCCCTCACTCCACACCTCCCATTTCAATCTCCTACTCAGGATCCATAAACCTGCCTGTCCAGGTAGACCTATTGTTTCTGCTTGTTCCCGCAACATCAAATGTATATGTGCATACCTCGACTCTATTTTATTCAGTCCTTGGTTCAGTCCTTTTCTACCTGAATCCATGACCCTTTACACTCTCTGGATTTTTTCATTGACTCCAAGTTGCCTGGTCCTGATTGTTTCTTTTTCACCATAGACGTCCAGTCCCTATACACCTCCATCTCCCATCAAGAGGTACTGAAAGCTCTCTACTTCTTTCTGAACAGCAGACCCGACCTGTTCCCCTCCACTACCACTCTCTTCTGTCTAGCAGAACTGGTCCTCACTCTCAATCATTTCTCCTCCACTTCCTTCAAACAAAAAGGTGTAAGCATGAGCACTTGCATGGGTCCCAGATATGACTACAATTTTTTTTCACTATGTGGAAGAGCCTATGTTCCAGGCCTACACCGGTATCACTCGCCAACTTTTCCTACACTACACTAATGTCTGCATGGGTGCCACTTCCTGTACCCATGCTGAGCTCGTCGACTTTATCAACTTTGCCTTCAACTTCCACCCTGTCCTCAAATTTATCTGGTCCATTTCTGACACTTCCCCCCCTTTTCTCAATCTCCCTGTCTCTATCACTGGAGACAGTTTATCTATGGATATTTTTTATAAACCCACTGATTCTCACAGCTACCTGGACTATACATCTTCACACCCTGTCAAAAATGCAATCCCCTCTCTCAGTTCCTCCATCTCTGCTGCATCTGCTCTCAGGATGAGGCTTTTCATTCCAGAACTAATGAGATGTCCTCCTTCTTCATTAAAAGGGGCTTTTCTCCCTCCATCATCAACACCGCCCTCATCCGCATCTCTTCAATTTCATGCGCATCTGCCCTGACCCCATCCTCCCGCCAACCCACAGGGATAGGGCTCCACTTGACCTCACCTACCGCCCCATTAGCGCCACGTCCAGCCATAATTCTCCAGAACTTCTGCCATCTCCAACAGGATCCCACCATCAATCACATATTTTCCATTGCCCTACTTTCACTTTCTGCAGGGATCGTTCCCTTTGCAATTCCCTTCTCCATTCATCCCTCTCCACTGATCTCTCTCCAGGCACTTATCCTTGCAATTAGAACAAATGCTACATCTGCCCCTACAGCTCCTCCCTCACAACAGTCCTTACAGGTGTCGAGATACTTCACCTGTGAGTCTGTTGGGGTCACTTACTGTATCCGGTGCTCCTGTATATCAATGGGACCTTACGTAAACTGGGAGACCTCTTTGCTGAGTACCTAGATTCCGTCCACCAGTGAAAACAGGATCTCCCAATAGCCACACATTTCAATTCTATTTCCCATTTCCATTCCAAAAGGTCAGTCCATGGCCGCACTCAGCTTGGAGGAGCAACATCTATATTCTGCTAGGGTAGCCTCCAACCCGATGACATGAGCATCGATGTGTTGAATTTCTGATAATTCCCCATTCCTGTTTCCCCCTCTCATCTTATCTCCTTACCTGTCCATCACCTCCTTCTGGTTCTCCTCCCTCCTCCCTTTCTTCTATGGTCTTCTACCCTCTCCTATCAGATTCCCCCTTCTCCAGTCCTTTACCTCTTTTACCTACCAACTCCCTAGCTCTTTCACATTACCCTTCCCCTCTCCCAGCTTTACCTATCACCTACCACCTTGTACTTCTTCCTCCCCTCCCTCCACCTTCTTACTCTGACTTTTCATCTTTTTTTCCAGATCTGATGAAAGGTCTCAGCCTGAAATATCAGACAGTGATGTAACTAGTTAGAATGCTCTCCATGGAACATCTGTAGAAATTTGCAAGTGTCTGTGATGACATACCAAACCTCTTCAAACTCCTATTGAAATATAGCTGCTGTTATGCCTTCTTTGAAAGTTGGATCAAAAGATGGTCTGAGTTCCACCAGCATTTTGTATGTGTTGCTTGAATTTCAAGCATCTGCAAATTACTTTGTGTTTGGGACATAAGGAGAAATAAAATTTGAAGAAAATGGATATATTGCAGTCTTATAAAAAGAGTAACATAACGTAACACTATGTATATAATCTTTCACTAGTCATTTACATTATGTGATACTAACACATACAATTTATTTCTAGTTTTATTTCTCTAGGGGTATAATTTTTTCCTTGCCTCTCCTAATATGTTGAATGTTGTCAATTGCACTTATGAAGTATGTAATAAGATGCACAATTTGAATGTCGAGTCAAGAGGGCAATCTCCACATTTTATGATAGATTGCTATGTTTCCACAAGATACTCTGTCAACCTACCTATTAGTGAAGTGACACAACTTAGCAATTAATAAGCAAAATGACGTTCTGCGAATAAAACATCATAGAAACATAGAAACATAGAAAATAGGTGCAGGAGTAGACCATTCGGCCCTTCGAGCCTGCACCACCATTTATTATGATCATGGCTGATCATCCAACTCAGAACCCCGCCCCAGCCTTCCCTCCATACCCCCTAACCCCCATAGCCACAAGGGCCATATCTAACTCCCTCTTAAACATAGTCAATGAACTGGCCTCAACAGTTTCCTGTGGCAGAGAATTCCACAGATTCACCACTCTCTGTGTGAAGAAGTTTTTCCTCATCTCGGTCCTAAAAGGCTTCCCCTCTATCCTCAAACTGTGACCCCTCGTTCTGGACTTCCCCAACATCGGGAACAATCTTCCTGCATCTAGCCTGTCCAATCCCTTTAGGATCTTATACGTTTCAATCAGATTCCCCCTCAATCTTCTAAATTCCAACGAGTACAAGCCCAGTTCATCCAGTCTTTCTTCATATGAAAGTCCTGTCATCCCAGGAATCAATCTGGTGAACCTTCTTTGTACTCCCTCTATGGCAAAGATGTCTTTCCTCAGATTAGGGGACCAAAACTGCACACAATACTCCAGGTGTGGTCTCACCAAGGCCTTGTACAACTGCAGTAGTACCTCCCTGCTCCTGTACTCGAATCCTCTCACTATAAATGCCAGCATACCATTCGCCTTTTTCACTGCCTGCTGTACCTGCATGCCCACTTTCAATGACTGGTGTATAACGACACCCAGGTCTCGTTGCACCTCCCCTTTTCCTAATCGGCCACTATTCAGATAATAATCTGTTTTCCTATTTTTGCCACCAAAGTGGATAACTTCACATTTATCCACATTAAATTGCATCTGCCATGAGTTTGCCCACTCACCCAACCTATCCAAGTCACCCTGCATCCTCTTAGCATCCTCCTTACTGCTAACACTGCCACCCAGCTTCGTGTCATCCGCAAACTTGGAGATGCTGCATTTAATTCCCTCATCCAAGTCATTAATATATATTGTAAACAACTGGGGTCCCAGCACTGAGCCTTGCGGTACCCCACTAGTCACCGCCTGCCATTCTGAAAAGGTCCCGTTTATTCTCACTCTTTGCTTCCTGTTTGCTAACCAATTCTCCACCCACACCAATACCTTACCCCCAATACCGTGTGCTTTAAGTTTGCACACTAATCTCCTGTGTGGGACCTTGTCAAAAGCCTTTTGAAAATCCAAATATACCACATCCACTGGTTCTCCCCTATCCACTCTACTAGTTACATCCTCAAAAAATTCTATGAGATTCGTCAGACATGATTTTCCTTTCACAAATCCATGCTGACTTTGTCCGATCATTTCACCGCTTTCCAAATGTGCTGTTATCACATCCTTGATAACTGACTCCAGCAGTTTCCCCGCCACCGACGTTAGGCTAACCGGTCTATAATTCCCCGGTTTCTCTCTCCCTCCTTTTTTAAAATGTGTGGTTACATTAGCCACCCTCCAATCCTCAGGAACTAGTCCAGAATCTAACGAGTTTTGAAAAATTATCACTAATACATCCACTATTTCTTGGGCTACTTCCTTAAGCACTCTAGGATGCAGACCATCTGGCCCTGGGGATTTATCTGCCTTCAATCCCTTCAATTTACCTAACACCACTTCCCTACTAACATGTATTTCACTCAGTTCCTCCATCTCACTGGACCCTCTGTCCCTTACTATTTCTGGAAGATTATTTATGTCCTCCTTAGTGAAGACAGAACCAGAGTAATTATTCAGTTGGTCTGCCATGTCCTTGCTCCCCATAATCAATTCCCCTGTTTCTGTCTGCAGGGGACCTACATTTGTCTTTACCAGTCTTTTCCTTTTTACATACCTATAAAAGCTTTTACAGTCCGTTTTTATGTTCCCCGCCAGTTTTCTCTCATAATCTTTTTTCCCCTTCCTAATTAAGCCCTTTGTCCTCCTCTGCTGAACTCTGAATTTCTCCCAGTCCTCAGGTGAGCCACTTTCTCTGGCTAATTTGTATGCTACTTCTTTGGAATTGATACTATCCCTAATTTCACTTGTCAGCCACGGGTGCACTACCTTCCTTGATTTATTCTTTTGCCAAACTGGGATGAACAATTGTTGTAGTTCATCCATGCAACCTTTAAATGCTTGCCATTGCATATCCACCGTCAATCCTTTAAGTGTCATTTGCCAGTCTATCTTAGCTAATTCACGTCTCATACCTTCAAAGTTACCCCTCTTTAAGTTCAGAACCTTTGTTTCTGAATTAACTATGTCACTCTCCATATTAATGAAGAATTCCACCATATTATGGTCACTCTTACCCAAGGGGCCTCTCACGACAAGATCGCTAATTAACCCTTCCTCATTGCTCAAAACCCAGTCCAGAATAGCCTGCTCTCTAGTTGGTTCCTCGACATGTTGGTTCAAAAAACCATCCCGCATACATTCCAAGAAATCCTCTTCCTCAGCACCTTTACCAATTTGGTTCACCCAGTCTACATGTAGATTGAAGTCACCCATTATAACTGCTGTTCCTTTATTGCACACATTTCTAATTTCCTGTTTAATACCGTCTCCGACCTCACTACTACTGTTAAGTGGCCTGTACACAACTCCCACCAGCGTCTTCTGCCCCTTAGTGTTACGCAGCTCTACCCATATCGATTCCACATCTTCCCGGCTTATGTCCTTCCTTTCTATTGCGTTAATCCCTTCTTTAACCAGCAACGCCACCCCACCTCCCCTTCCTTCATGTCTATCCCTCCTGAATATTGAATATCCCTGAACATTGAGCTCCCATCCCTGGTCACCCTGGAGCCATGTCTCTGTGATCCCAACTATATCATAATCATTAATAACAATCTGCACTTTCAATTCTTTCACCTTATTACGAATGCTCCTTGCATTGACACATAAAGCCTTCAGGCGCTCATTTACAACTCTCTTAGCCCTTATACAATTATGTTGAAAAGTGGCCCTTTTTAATGCTTGCCCTGGATTTGTCGGCCTGCCACTTTTACTTTTCTCCTTTGTACTTTTTGCTTCTACGCTCACTTTACGCCCCTCTGTCTCTCTGCACTGGTTCCCATCCCTCTGTTGTGAACTAACCTCCTCACGCCTAGCCTCTTTAATTTGGTTCCCACCCCCCAACCATTCTAGTTTAAAGTCACCTCAGTAGCCCCCGCTAATCTCCCTGCCAGGATATTGGTCCCCCTAGGATTCAAGTGTAACCCGTCCTTTTTGTACAGGTCACGCCTGCGCCAAAAGAGGTCCCAATGATCCAAAAACTTGAATCCCTGCCCCCTGCTCCAATCCCTCAGCCACGCATTTATCCTCCACCTCATCGCATTCCTACTCTCACTGTCGCGTGGCACAGGCAGTAATCCCGAGATTACTACCTTTGCGGTTCTTTTTCTCAACTCCCTTCCTAGCTCCCTATATTCTCCTTTCAGGACCTCATCCCTTTTCCTACCTATGTCATTGGTACCTATATGTACCACGACCTCTGTCTCCTCACCCTCCCACTTCAGGATATCTTGGACATGATCAGAAATATCCCGGACCCTGGCACCAGGGAGGCAAACTACCATCCGGGTCTCTGGACTGCGTCCACAGAATCGCCTATCTGACCCCCTTACTATCGAGTCCCCTATCACAACTGCCCTCCTCTTCCTTGCCCTACCCTTCTGAGCTACAGGGCCAGACTCTGTGCCGGAGGCACGGCCACTGTCGCTTCCCCCGGGTAAGCTGTCCCCCCCAACAGTACTCAAACAGGAGTACCTGTTGTTAAGGGGCACAGCCACCGGGGTACTCCCCATCACCTGACTTTTCCCCTTCCCCCTCCTAACCATGACCCACTTGTCTGCCTCCCGTGGCCCCGGCGTGACCACCTGCCTTCCACTCCTCTCTACCACCTCCTCGCTCTCCCTGACCAGACGAAGGTCATCGAGCTGCAGCTCCAGTTCCGTAACGCGGTCCCTTAGGAGCTGCATCTCGATGCACTTGTCGCAGATGTAGACGTCCGGGAGGCTTGGAGACTCCAGGGCCTCCCACATCCGACACCGAGAACAGCAAACTGCCCTCACAGTCATAATGCCCCTCTCCTCAAATAGCAACAGAAAATGAATGTCATGAACCTTATATTGACAGACGCTCAACAGCTTGAACTATCAAATAGGCCCAGCAAATTAATCTTCTTTTACTACTGCTTATTAACTTCCGATCCAACTTTCAAAGAAGGCATAAGAGCAGCTATATTTCAATAGGAGTTTGAAGAGGTTTGGTATGTCATCACAGACACTTGCAAATTTCTACAGATGTTCCACGGAGAGCGTTCTAACTAGTTACGTCACTGTCTGAAATGGGGGGAGGATGGCACTGCGCTGGAAATCTGCAGGAAGTTGTAAATTCAGCCAACTTCATCATGGGCACTAGTCTCCCCAGTATCAAGGACTCCTTCAAAATGCGATGCTTCAAAAAGGCAGCACCCATCATCGAGGACCCCCCGTCACCCACCTTCTCGTTTCTCCCATTGGTGAGGAGGTAGAGGACCATGAAGACACACACTCAATGTTTTAAGAAGAGCTTCTTCCCCTTAACCATCAGATTTCTGAATGGAGAGTGAATCCATGAATACTACGAGGGGTGATTGATAAGTTTGTGGCCTAAGGTAGAAGGAGTCAATTTTAGAAAACCAAACACATTTATTTTTCAACACAGTCCCCGTCCTACATTTAAAAACATAGTCCAGCAGTCGTGGAGCATACAGATCTTGGACCTCCAGAAAGTGTCCACAGCAGGGGTGATGAGTTATTAACTTCAAACTTTCTGCATAATCACTCAAAGAGTTGAACTGCATGTGTGTATAACGAGAGCTGTATAACTCATCTCCTTCTACCTTAGGCCACAAACTTATCAATCACCCCTGCTGTGGACACTTTCTGGAGGTCCAAGATCCATATGCTCCACGACAGCTGGACTAAGTGTGTAAATGTAGGAGGGGACTATGTTGAAAAATAAATGTGCTAGGTTTTCTAAAATAGACTCCGTCTACCTTAGGCCACAAACTTATCAATCACCCCTCATACATCACCTATTTTTCCTCCTGTATCTTTGCACCTCTTATTTGATATTATTTATATATATACCTATATGTATATATACCCATTATTATTTATACTTTGCCATGTATTGCAATGTACTTCTGCCGAAAACAACAGATTTCAAGACATATGCCAATGATATTAAACCTGATTCTGATTCAAATGTGGGAGGAAATAAAGTTACTCATCTTTTTCATTTGTCACGAAGAAAATTGCCTTTGAAGAATTTTTAAACATTGATTAATGACAATTTCATTTTCATACATTGTTTAATTGGATTCAGGTATCTGCATATTTTCTCGAATTGCAATCAATTCTAAAGCAATTGACCATTGATAGATTCCAACACAATGAATGTCTTTCATGGCTACATAAAATACAGGTGGCTATGTGAAAGGAACATAAAGACTCGATAGCATGCAGATCATGAAGCTCTGAGCAGTGACCGATCGGGAGATTAGAAGCTTGAAAGGAGGGAATTTCACTCAGCTCTGCTGACCGAGTATAAAATGCAGCAACTTGTGGTAGTTTGTTTGGAGATCTGACCAGTGATGTTTAGGATTGATCTGCAAGAACAAATTAAAGGAAGGCAGGAGCAAGTGTAGCAGCCGTCATCACAGTGGCCATTGTTGAAATAGACAGAATTAGAGTTAGAGGCTTCAGTTTTTCGAGGCTTCAGCGAGGAGAGTCTTCAGTCAGAGAAAGCTCGAGGTAGAGTTCTTTTTCCCGCCATTCTTTACTTTTATTCAGTTATGACAGTGAAGGCACCAGGCAGGATAGTTGAATTCTCTTGTGGGATGTAGAAAGGCAAGGAGACCTCCAGTGTCCCTGATGATTACATCTGTGAGAAGTGCTTCCAGCTGCAGCTTCTAACAAGGAGTTGGAGCTGGAACTGGATGAACTCCAGATCATTTGGGAGGCTGAAAGGGTGATAGTTAGGACATATAGAGAGTTAGTTAAACCTGAGGTGCAGGACATAGGAAACTGGCTGACTGTCAGGAAGGAGAAGGGGGTTAACGAGTCAGTGCTGACTGCACCCGTGCACATCCCCCTCAACAACAGCTGGAAAAATGGGCTGAAGAATGGCAGATGGAATTTAATTCACAGATGTACGAGGAAGGACCAACTAGGGTAAGTGTTACACAGTGAACTGAGGAGTGTGGTAGAAGAAAGAGATCTGTGAATACAGGTCATAATTCCTTGAACGTGATGTTACATATAGATAGGTTTGTAAAGAAAGCTTTTGACACATTGACCTTCATAAATCTAAGTGTTGAGTTACAGGAGATAGGATGTTATAATGAAGTTATATAAGATCTTGGTGAGGCCTAATTTGAAGTATTGTGTACAGTTTGGTCACCTACCTACATGAAAGATGTAAACAAGGTTGAAAAAGTGCAGAGAAAATTTACAAGGATGTTGTACAAGCGCTGTACAAAATTATGATAGGTATAGATAGGGTAAATGCAAGCAGGATGTTTCTACTAAGAATGGGTGAGACTTCAACCAGAGGTCATGGGTTAAAGGAGAAAGATGAAAAGTTTAAGGGGAACGTGAGAGGAAACTTCTTCACACAGAGGGTCATGTGAGTGTGGAATAAGCTGCCAGCACAAGCAGTGCATGTGAGCTCGATTTCAACATTTAGGAAAATTTGGTGGGTACGTGACTAGTAGGGGTCTGGAGGGCTATGGTCCCGGTGCAGGTCGATGGGAGTGAGCAATTTAAGTGGTTTTGGCATGAACTAGATGGGATAAATGGCCTATTTCTGTGCTGTACTTCTCTATGACTCTATGTTTGTATTAGTTGACATCGGATATAAATTAAAAACATCAACATTTCATAAGGCACAAGACCTGAACATGCCCAGACAGGAGGAAAATAGATAATGAGAAAAAGGTAATATGCATATATATTGATATTTGATCTGTGGCTGGATTATAATAATATTAGATTTAGTTTTGAAGAGAGTATGAATAATTATAGTACAATACTTCAATGATTTTTACAAAGCTCTCATGATCCTCAATGCATAAGTAGCAATTATGCAGATATACTGTATACTTTGTAAACTCATTCTTGTTTTTCTAAATTCTACTGGCATTGAGATTTTTGATTTGTCTGACATTTTGACAACTGATATGTGTTGTTCAATATTAAAATTCATTGTTTCAATGTAGGTGTATTTTTTTCTCTTTGTATGGTTATCTTTCATATGATTTTAATTCTATGATCCAAACTGAAATAATTGTTCAAAACTTCATTCAGCACATGTTTTTCTATCTTGAAAGTTTTCTGCAAGTTAAAGGAAGTTACATTTGTTGGCAGTACCCCATGCTCTTTCAAAACCATCAGCTTTATCAAAGAGCAAAAAAAAGATGCAAATGTTGAAAATCAAAAATGTAAAGAGAAATCACTATTAATACTCAGTGGCTCAAGCAGAATTTATGGAGAAAGGAAAAAAGATTATTGATGTTTTAGGTCAAATGTTGGATCATCAATTTTAAACTGTAGCTCTGTTCCTTTTTTCATAGATGCTGCCTGACCTGCAAATTGTTTCTAGCACTTTCTGTTTCTTAATGAGCTTTCTTGTTTCTCCTTGGGAAGTATCAAATGTCCTGAAAGAATAGCTCATAGCCTATGTCAAATTCAAGTTAAATTGATAACAGCAGCTAATGACAACTTAACTAGAAGTATTTGACTAAATTATCCCAAATAGTTCACAATATAAAAAACCTACAGCACAGTACAGGCCCTTCAGCCCACAAAGCTGTGCCAAACATTTCCTTACTTTAGAAGTTACATAGGGTTACCCATATCCCTCTATTTTTCAGAGCTCCACATACTTGTCCAGGAGTCTCTTAAAAGACCCTATCGTATCCGCCTCCACCACCGTCGCCGGCAGCCCATTCCACACACTCACCACTCTCTGCATTTACATAGAAAGAACTTGCCCCTGTCATCTCCACTTTGCCTATTTCCAAGCACCTTAAAACTGTGCCCTCTTGTGCTAGCCATTTCTGCCCTGGGAAAAAGCCTCTGACTATCCACACGATCAATGCCTCTCATCATATGCACCTCTATCAGGTCACCTCTCATCCTCCGTCGTTCCAAGGAAGAAAGGCTGAGTTCACTCAACCTATGCTCATAAGGTATGCTACCCAATCCAGGAAACATCCTTGTAAATCTCCTCTGCACCCTTTCTAGGGTGTCCACATCCTTCCTATAGTGAGGTGACCAGAACTGAGCACAGTACTCCAAGTAGGGTCTAACCAGGGTCCTATATAGCTGCAACATTACCTCTTGGCTCCTAAACTCAATCCCATGATTGATGAAGGCCAATGCACCATATGCTTTCTTAACCACAGAGTCAACCTGCGTAGTAGCTTTGAGTGTCCTGGGGACTCGGACCCCAAAATCACTCTGATCATCCACACTGCCAAGAGTCTTACCATTAATACTATACTCTACCATCATATTTGACCTACCAAAATGAACCACGTCACACTTATCTGGGTTGAACTCCATCTGCCACCTGTCAGCCCAGTTTTGCATCCTATTAACGTCCCGTTGTAACCTCTGACAGCCCTCCGCACTATCCACAACACCCCAACCTTTGTGTCATCAGCAAATTTACTAACCCATCCCTCCACTTCCTCATCCTGGTCATTTATAAAAATCACGAAGAGTAGGGGTCCTAGAACAGATCCCTGAGGCACACTACTGGTCACCAACCTCCATGCAGAATATGACCCATCTACTCTTTGCCTCCTGTGGGCAAGCCAGTTTTGGATTCACAAAGCAATGTCCCCTTGGAATATAAATCCGGATTTTGTAAGAATCTTAGAAGAAAAACTACAGTCTATCATAATCATGTCAAGTCAAGTCAAGTCACTTTTTATTGTCATTTTGACCATAACTGCTGGTACAGTACACAGTAAAAACGAGATAACGTTTTTCAGGACCATGGTGCTACATGAAACAATACAAAAACTACACTGAACTATGTAAAACAACACAAAAACTACACTAGACTACAGACCTACCCAGGACTGTATAAGGTGCACAAAACAGTGCAGGCATTACAATAAATAATAAAAAGGACAATGGGCACAGTAGAGGGCAGTAGGTTGGTGTCAGTCCAGGTTCTGGGTATTGAGGAGTCTGTTGGCTTGGGAGAAGAAACTGTTACATAGTCTGGTCATGAGAGTCGGAATACTTTGGTGCCTTTTGCCAGATGGCAGGAGGGAGAAGAGTTTGTTTGAGAGGTGCGTGGGGTCCTTCACAATGCTGTTTGCTTTACAGATGCAGCGTGTGGTGTAAATGTCTGTAATGGCGGGAAGAGAGACCCCGATGATCATCTCAGCTGACCTCACTATCCGCTGCAGGGTCTTGCAATCTGAGATGGTTCAATTTCTGAACCAGGCAGTGATGCAGCTACTCAGGATGCTCTCAATACAACCTCTGTAGAATGTGGTGAGGATGGGGGGGTGAGAGATGGACTTTTCTCAGCCTTCGCAGAAAGTAGAGATGCTGCTGGTCTTTCTTTGCTATGGAGCTGGTGTTGAGGGACCAGGTGAGATTCTCCGCCAGGTGAACACCAAGAAATTTGATGCTCTTAATGACCTCTACGTAAATAGATGACTGGCATTGTAGATTAAACATTAAATTCACCCAAACTGGTATAAGTACAAATCACAAAGCAACGATAATGTGGACATTGCTGGAAAAGGTACAACAGAATCATAATTCACAAAAAACATATGCTAATTTGACCCATTAACTGTGGCTCCTGAAATATTCCAAACACAAGAAAATCTGCAGATGCTGGAAATTCAAGCAACACACACAAAATGCTGGTGGAATGCAGCAGGCCAGGCAGCATCTATAGGAAGAAGTATAGTCGACGTTTCGGGCTGAGACCCTGGTCTCGGCCCGAAACATCGACTATACTTCTTCCTATAGATGCTGCCTGGCCTGCTGCATTCCACCAGCATTTTGTGTGTGTTTCCTGAAATATTCCAAATG
Source organism: Mobula hypostoma (assembly GCF_963921235.1). Lineage (NCBI taxonomy): Eukaryota > Metazoa > Chordata > Chondrichthyes > Myliobatiformes > Myliobatidae > Mobula > Mobula hypostoma. Next base: position 59,029,157 of record NC_086102.1, on the reverse strand, counting down.
TTTTCATCAAATTAACATCATTGTTTTATCCACCTAGCCCCAACACCAGTTTACATATTTAATTTACAACTTTATATCATTCACACCTGAGGAGATGCTAGATGACCCCAAATGTTGCTGCAAATCATTCCTGATTAGATAAAATTGATGAAATCCACAGCAAAATTGCTTGCTGATTTTTGATATAGCCCTAAATTCTTCTGAGGCAGGTGAATGAAGAAAGAGATTATCTCGCTCGCGGGATCAGGAAGACATGCAGCTGATCATCAAGTGATATTTGAAAGAACTCATTGGTTGAGTCAGTGCCAAAAATGCAGGATCCCGGATATGAATGCAATGTCAGAAAACGTGTAATAACTTCTACAGGCAAAGTCAACTTCAAGTAGAGTCAGATTCTCCTTGGAACTGTACCATTAGCTTCACACATTGTTCAATGTAATACACAGAAATGGACCTTTAGCCAACCTTTTTGTCCATCTACACTAATCGTATTTACCTGCACTGGAAACGTAACCATCTATGTCTTTCCTTAATGTTCATCTAAATGCATTTTAGTAGTTGTTTCTAATTCCACAGCTCCTCTGCAGTACTCTCCAGGTATAAAGCTTTCTTAAAAGTTCACCCCAACAGCAATAGCAACAGAATTCCAACCAAAAAAGCACCCTTCCACCATTATTCTCCATGTCCTATTAACAAGCCAATTTTGTATCTTATTATCCATCTAGATTTGTCATGAAAGACAATTTCACCAGATGTATAGGACATTAGCAGCAAACATGCCTGGGATATCAACAAGCAGAGTGATGTCCAACTGCAGATTTTGAAGAACATTGCACAAACCAAGAAACCCACCCCTTCTGATGTGGGAAAGCTAAACCAGCTACAATACAAAACTTGCAGTCATGAACAAGGCCTGATGGCTGAGTTTCATTGTGACAGGGAAAAAAAAAATATTGCAGTGGAGGCTCAGACACTTGTCACACAAAATCAGCCAGCTGCAATGGCACCTAACATGGTTGTATCATGGCCATGAATATTGATGTTCAGCTTCCTCCATTCCAAATGGACTGTCATCTATATATTGGTCTATAGCACTGAGCAGGTATTGCAAACAAGCAAAAGGCTCATTTGTCCGTAGTGGTATGGACGGAGAGGAGAAGTCAAGGCAGGGGAGTTTCCTCCTCCCTTTTCCTTCCTATGTCGAAGGTACCAATATGTACCACAACTTCTGTCTGCTCACCCTCCCTTTCCAGGATATTATGGATGTGTCCAGAAACATTTCTACTCTGGCACCTGGGAGGCAAACTACCATCCGTGTTTCTTTTTTGCGCCCTCAGAATCACCTATCAGTCCCCCTGACTTAAGCGTCCCCTGCTACTGCTTCAGTTCCCTACCTTTCTGAGCCACAGGGCCAGAGTCAGTTCCAGAGGCATGGCCGCTGTTGTTTCCCCCAAGTAGTTCTTTCCACCGCGCCCCCCCCAAACAGTACTCAAAGTGGAGTACTTATTCTTGAGGGGGATGACCACAGGGGTGCTCTCCACTATCTGACTTCCCTGTTCTGACAGTCACCCATTTATCTGTCTCCTGTAGCCTTGGGGTGACTACCTTCCTGTAGCTCCTGTCTATCACTGTGTCACTTTCCCTAACAAGCTGTAGATCATTGAGCTGCAGCTCCAGTTCCCCAACATTGTCTCCAAAGAGCAACATTTCGATGCACCTGGTGCAGATATGGCCATCGGGGAGGTTGGGGTCCCTTGAAATCCCACCTTTGACACCCAGAACAGAACATTGAGTCTGTAAACATACCCCTATTCTCTTAAGGTTTAAATAAGAACTGAATTTACCCACTTACCTTGCCTCTGCCTGCTTTTGCCAAAGCCCTGTTAAGCCATAGCCTTACTACTCTGCCTCAGACTACTCAGCCACTGACTGCTCCGCTTGGCGGTACCTCTTTTTTATAGAGGCTGGGTTTCATGTCAAAAATCTTTGTTGGACCTGTGCAGGAATGCTCATGTTGCATCTGCGCAGTACTCCGATCAACTATTTCCGTTGAAAAACTTGCTGCTATTTCAAGCTCGTTGTCGGACCTGCGCAGGAACACTCCTGTTGTGTCTGCACAGTACTCCGAACTATGATATTAAATTCAGTTCTTTCTTTCTTGCTTTGAGGCTGCCTGTGAGCAGACAAATCTCAAGCTTGTATAACTTATATATCCTTTGATAATAAATGTACTTTGAATCTTTGAATTTTGGTTTTGATTGGAAAGATTTGGTGTTTGATTGGATTTTCCTTTCATGAATTGTTTTAATGTGGATGCTGAGCTGATTGGCATCAGAGGAAGCTAATACAGAATCGCTATAGGACTGCTCCTTAAATTTACTTTTAGAATGTGGATGGCAGTCACAGCAATAAATATTTACACATTATTAATCTCCAGAGCAATTTTGTCCCCTTCAAGAGATTGTAGTAAAGGTACTCCCATGATGCCATCAGGTAAGTTTCAGGATTTTGACCTGACAGCAAGGGGGAAATATTCTGTATATTTCCATGTCAAGCTGGTGCAATTTTCAAGGTTCAAAGTTAAAAGTAAATTTATTATCAAAGTACAGATACGTCACCTTAAGCTACCCTAAAATTTATTTTCCTGCAGGCACTCACAGTAAATACAAAGAAACACTATAGAATCAATCAAAAACCACACATGACAAAGACGGATAACAACCAATGTGCAAAAGACATCAAACTGTGCAAATTAAAAAATAAAATGATAAACATAAATAAATAAGCAATAAATATCAATAACACAAGTTGAAGAATCCTTAAAAGTGAGTCCATAGGTTATTTGATCAGTTCAATGTTGGGGAGAGTAAAACTGAGTGAAATTATCCTTTCTGGTTGAAGAGCCTGATGGTTGAGGGGTAATAACTGTACCTGAACCTGGTGGTATGTGTGCTCAGTGGAGGGGGGGTAACGGCTTTACCTACAGTGGCAAATATATAGGAAATCATGTGCTTCTATGCTTGGCTCTTGCTTTTCATTGTTGTCAAAGCAAGTTTGGAGAACTGTTGATGTGCATTCATAGATGGTATGCATAGCAGCAACATTATGTTGAAGTTTCAAAGGTTCATTTATTCTCAAAGTATACAACTCTGAAATTCTTTATTTCTCTGGGTAGCCATGAAACCAAGAAAGAAAAGAAAGGCAGCACAATCATCAACCCCCAAATCACACTTCCGCACAAAAAATAGAACAAAAACAGATCAGACACATCAACCCCCCAAAATCCCTCCTCCTTCACAAAAGCCAAGCAAAACAGTTCTGACAATGACCCCCCCCAAATCCCTCATCCCACGTAACAATGAGAAAAATGGTTCAGTGACATTGACCCCACCGATCTCTCCTCCTGTGCAAAAAAACCCTCAAAAAATGGATCAAGCACATTGACCTCAAACCCCTCTTCCCACACCAAAAAAAATGAGCAAAATAGATCAGGCACGTCAACCCCATATCCCCCTCTCCACACGAAAGAAACAAGAAGATCTGGCGAAAAACACAGAATATACAAACCATAAGAGTAACAAAAAAAGTCTGTAGTCCAAATCCACATCCAAATCCTGGGTAACTTATCCAGGCACAGCGACAGGTTCTCCCCTTTCCGGCACAAAGCAACTAATCAAAAGCAAAGCCATCAGCACTCACCCTATGACTCACTTCGATGCTTCTATCTCCCCCGTTGCATTAATCAGCGCCTCTTTTCCCTAGTGGTAGAAGAAGGAAATGCTCTGGCTAGTTGGTGATATGTCCATTAGGAAGTTTATTTTATTTGTCAAAGTTATTCATTGCTGTTAAAGTTGCACTGAAACAGGTAAATGAGCAATATTCTGGTCTGCTGGTAAATGACACAGAAAACAAAATAGTTTGATTTGTTCATCTGGACATCGCTGAGAAGATCAGCAGTTAGTGCCTATCCCTAACTGCCTTGAAAAAAGTTGTGGTGAGCCACCACCTTGAACAAATATAATCTTCCTGGTGAAGGTACTCCAGAAGTATAGTTGGGGCAGAAGTTTCAGGAATTACACTCAGCACTGATAAAGGAAAAGTGGTGCATTTGGATATCAACTGGTGCACGATTTGGCGATGAATCTGTGGATGGTAGTGTTTCTGTGTTCCTGAAGATCACAGCGTTCAGAGCCCATGATGGTGGAGTGGCTTAGATGACCAACTGCAATACATTTTGGAGATGGTATACATTGCTGCTACTGCAGGTTGGTGGTGGGCTTTATGGATATTTAAGGTGGTGGGATCAGGATGGAAATAGAATTACTGAGCAAGTCAGGCAACAGAGAAAAGAACAGAGATCAGAGAGAAAAGGTTCAGGTTGATGACTTTTCATTTTTCAGTTGGGTGGCACAGTGGTGAATAAATAAAACCACTTGAGCTTCATTGTATATAGTCTTCATTTCGCTGCCCTAGTAGAGCTGCTGCCTCACAGATCCAGCAACCTGGATTGGATCCCAACCTCTGTTGCCGAATATGTGCAACCTGCATTCTGCACTTTTTCCCCATGAGCATGGGGATTTCATTCTTTAAATACAACAGGTTGGATTGGGGACTTCCACCTGGTGTTAATGTAAGGTTTCTGTGTCTAATAAATGCTAAGCATTAGCTAAATTGCTGTAGCTCAGTTTGGCTGAGCTGGCATTAAATCAGTGATGTAATAGGATCAATAATAAAAATTGTCTACTCTTGCATACTTTAAACATGCACATGCAACAGATATACCACTGAATTTGTTAAGTGCATTAAGATTATGTGTTCACGATTTTCAAACAAAATACTCAACACCAAGTAGCTGAATTCTGCAGCCCATTTGCTTCGGCTACAGAATTCATCCAATATTTCTGAGGAAAAAGTGGTATAATTTAAGAAAGAATTAATTTTTACAGTGTTTCTAACTCTATTTGTCCAGACTAAGGACTTCTAAGCTTGCAGCTTGCTTCTTCCAATTCTATGCTGTCATGATAGCACATTCTGAACTGAGACAGGTAGATTGTTGAGCACCCTGATATTACATCAGTTCAACAGCAGGTCATATAAAATTGAAAAAGGGGTTGCCCTTTGATATTTACCTACTGCAGTGTGATAAGGGCTCATTTTCATTTATAATGTGACACTTCATCAAAGTATCAAGTTTTTCCTCATAGCGCACATTAGTAATTCTATTCCACTGCGGAGCGAATATAAGTATTGCATATTGATCCACCTAATGCTTTCTTGTGGAGCCATGCCTTTTAGAATTGAATTATGACTCAAGAAAGCAAATTGCACCAACTGCAAAAAATTCCTCATAAATACTTTTTTGGAGTCATGTCCATATTGGAAAAAATTGTTCCAGCCACTATTTGAAAAAAAAAGGCTGTAAAAACATTCAGAAACCTCTCCAGAAGAAAATGTAGGTAATGTTCTGAAGCACCTGAGAGGGGTGGCAGCAATATGCAGATGGAGAGTGGTGGCTCCTTCATTGCTCAACATAGGCAGGACAGCTGCTTCTCAGATTAAATGAATGATCTTGAAGTATATATTAAAATCAATTTGAGGCTCACCTGGCAATTGTAACATACGTACGTTCATGCTGTGAAGTGTCAGATTCAATAACATCAGGTAAAGAGTAAAGAGTATCAATAATGAGTAAGAGACCAGTGTCATGTCACCCTAAACCTAACCAATTATTTATTTCCAGCAGTAAGTACCAAGTGTGCTAATATGCCTCAAATAATTTTTGAGCATCTTACCATTGTTCTGAATGTGTTGTTTCCTTGTGTTCCACAGGGTCATAGAAGCATAGAGTCATACAGATTGGATACAGCTTCTCAACCCAAAAGGTCTATTTCCAACAAAATGCCCACCCAAGCTAGTCCCATTTGCCAGTGCTTGGCTTATATCCTTCAAAACTATTCCTATCCATGGACCTGTAATTATATCCATGGACATGTAATTAAAAGTAATTATTAAACCTGCTGCAACAATTTGCTCTGGCAGCTTTTTCCACACACTAAAATAAGTGTGGACCCTCGACTTCCTCTTACACCTTTACCACCTCATTAAAGCTATGCCCTCTAATTATTGTTCCCTGTGCCTGGGGAAAAGTACATTCACACTATCTAAACCCCTCATGATTTTATTATCCCCTATAGAATCGCCTTCCAGTCCACTATACTTGAAGGAATAAACTCTTAGCCTGTCCAATTTTTCTCTATAACTCGGTTCCTCAAGTTTTGGCACCATCCTTTTCCAAGAGCTGTTCAACTTTAAAATGATTTGAATTTAACAAAAAATTACTGTGCAAATTTCTGTATTAATTACTCTTAAAGTTCAAAATATGAGAAATCTGACTTTTAAGTCAATTTCCAGTTACTGCTGGATCAATTTATTGTATTTTTGTCTTTAAGCCTTAAGTAAAATATAAAAGATGGAATTGTGCATAAAGAGTACAGGCAGAGAAAAAAATGCTACAATACCAAAGCTGTTTAGAAAGAATAAGCAACACACATAAAAGTAGCTGGTGAACGCAGCAGGCCAGGCAGCATCTCTAGGAAGAGGTGCAGTCGATGTTTCAGGCCGAGACCCTTCGTCAGGACTAACTGAAGGAAGAGTGAGTAAGGGATTTGAAAGTTGGAGGGGGAGGGGGAGATCCAAAATGATAGGAGAAGACAGGAGGGGGAGGGATGGAGCCAAGAGCTGGACAGGTGATAGGCAAAAGGGATACGAGAGGATCATGGGACAGGAGGTCCGGGAAGAAAGACAAAGTGGGGGAGACCCAGAGGATGGGCAAGGGGTATACTCAGAGGGACAGAGGGAGAAAAAGGAGAGTGAGAGAAAGAATGTGTGTATAAAAATAAGTAACAGATGGGGTACGAGGGGGAGGTTGGGCATTAGCGGAAGTTAGAGAAGTCGATGTTCATGCCATCAGGTTGGAGGCTACCCAGACGGAATATAAGGTGTTGTTCCTCCAACCTGAGTGTGGCTTCATTTTTACAGTAGAGGAGGCCGTGGATAGACATGTCAGAATGGGAATGGGATGTGGAATTAAAATGTGTGGCCACTGGGAGATCCTGCTTTCTCTGGCGGACAGAGCGTAGGTGTTCAGCAAAGCGGTCTCCCAGTCTGCGTCGGGTCTCGCCAATATATAAAAGGCCACATCGGGAGCACCGGATGCAGTATATCACCCCAGCCGACTCACAGGTGAAGTGTTGCCTCACCTGGAAGGACTGTTTGGGGCCCTGAATGGTGGTAAGGGAGGAAGTGTAAGGGCATGTGTAGCACTTGTTCTGCTTACACGGATAAGTGCCAGGAGGGAGATCAGTGGGGAGGGATGGGGCGGACGAATGGACAAGGGAGTTGCGTGGGAAGCGATCCCTGCGGAATGCAGAGGTGGGGGAGGGAAAGATGTGCTTAGTGGTGGGATCCCGTTGGAGGTGGCGGAAGTTACGGAGAATAATATGTTGGACCCGGAGGGGGGTGCTGTTGTAGTCTGGCGTACTGACCTCTACCTTGCCGAGGCACAGCGACAACTCGCGGATACCTCCTCTTATTTACCCCTCAATCGTGACCCCACTAAGGAGCACCAGGCCATTGTCTCCCACACCATCACTGACTTTATCCGCTCAGGGGATCTCCCATCCACTGCTACCAACCTTATAGTTCCTACATCTCGCACTTCCCGTTTCTATCTCCTACCCCAGATCGACAAACCTGCCTGTCCTGGCCGACCTATTGTCTCAGTTTGCTCCTGCCCCACTGAACTCGTTTCTGCATACCTCAACATGGTTTTATCCCCCCTTGTTCAATCCCTTCCTACCTATGTTTGTGACACTTCTCACGCTCTTAAACTTTTCGATGATTTTAAGTTCCCTGGCCCCCACCGCTTTATTTTCATCATGGATGTCCAGTCCCTATATACTTCCATCCCCCATCAGGAAGGTCTCAAAGCTCTCTGCTTCTTTTTGGATTCCACACCTAATCAGTTCCCCTCTACCACCACTCTGCTCCGTCTAGCGGAATTAGTCTTTACTCTTAATAATTTCTCCTTTGGCTCCTCCCACTTCCTCCAAACTAAAGGTGTAGCTATGGGCTCCCGTATGGGTCCTAGCTATGCCTGCCTTTTTGTTGGCTTTGTGGAACAATCTATGTTCTGTGCCTATTCTGGTATCTGTCCCCCACTTTTCCTTCGCTACATCGACAACTGCATTGGCGCTGCTTCCTGCACGCATGCAGAACTCGTTGACTTTATTAACTTTGCCTCCAACTTTCACCCTGCCCTCAAGTTTACCTGGTCCATTTCCGACACCTCCCTCCCCTTTCTAGATCTTTCTGTCTCTGTCTCTGGACATCAGTGGATACAGCTTATCCACTGATGTCTACTATAAGCCTACTGACTCTCACAGCTATCTGGACTATTCCTCTTCTCACCCTGTCTCTTGCAAAAACGCCATCCCATTCTCGCAATTCCTCCGTCTCCACCCCATCTGCTCTCAGGATGAGGCTTTTCATTCTAGGACGAGGGAGATGTCTTCTTTTTTTAAAGAAAGGGGCTTCCCTTCCTCCACTATCAACTCTGCTCTTAAACGCATCTCCCCCATTTCACGTACATCTGCTCTCACTCCATCCTCCCGCCACCCCACTAGGTATAGGATTCCCCTGGTCCTCACCTACCACCCCACCAGCCTCCGGGTCCAACATATTATTCTCCGTAACTTCCTCCACCTGCAACGGGATCCCACCACTAAGCACATCTTTCCCTCCCCCCCCACTGCATTCTGCAGGGATCGCTCCCCACGCAACTCCCTTGTCCATTCGTCCGCCCCATCCCTCCCCACTGATCTCCCTCCTGGCACTTATCCGTGTAAGCGGAACAAGTGCTACACATGCCCTTACACTTCCTCCCTTACCACCATTCAGAGCCCCAAACAGTCCTTCCAGGTGAGGCAACACTTCACCTGTGAGTCGGCCGGGGTGATATACTGCGTCCGGTGCTCCCGATGTGGCCTTTTATATATTGGCGAGACCCGACGCAGACTGGGAGACCGCTTTGCTGAACACCTACGCTCTGTCCGCCAGAGAAAGCAGGATCTCCCAGTGGCCACACATTTTAATTCCACATCCCATTCCCAATCTGACATGTCTATCCACGGCCTCCTCTACTGTAAAGATGAAGCCACACTCAGGTTGGAGGAACAACACCTTATATTCCGTCTGGGTAGCCTCCAACCTGATGGCATGAACATCGGCTTCTCTAACTTCCGCTAATGCCCCATCTCCCCCTCGTACCCCATCCGTTACTTATTTTTATACACACATTCTTTCTCTCACTCTCCTTTTTCTCCCTCTGTCCCTCTGAATATACCCCTTGCCCATCCTCTGGGTCCCCCCCCCCCGTCTTTCTTTCCGGACCTCCTGTCCCATGATCCTCTCGTATCCCTTTTGCCTATCACCTGTCCAGCTCTTGGCTCCATCCCTCCCCCTCCTGTCCTCTCCTATCATTTTGGATCCCCCCCCTCCCCCTCCAACTTTCAAATCCCTTACTCACTCTTCCTTCAGTTAGTCCTGACGAAGGGTCTCGGCCTGAAACGTCGACTGCACCTCTTCCTAGAGATGCTGCCTGGTCTGCTGCGTTCACCAGCAACTTTTATGTGTGTTGCTTGAATTTCCAGCATCTGCAGAATTCCTGTTGTTTGCGGTTTGAAAGAATAACTCCTGCTTCTCCACCATGTGAAACCTTGTATTTCATTGAGTAGAAGAGGATAGAATGCTCATAGTGAGAACTTAAAATGAAAATTTATGCAGTTTGTATGTTCAGTAAAAAGCAAAATGGCACATAATGCGATGTATAAGACATAAGCATTATATCCTGTAAATTACTTTTCCATAAACATTTCAGTAAATGAGCATTTACATCCAAACTAGATATTGATATATTTCATATCTCAATTTTGAAAAAGTTGTCAAGGAATGATAAACATATTGGATAATTTGTCAAAACATGCATTTATGCATCATAGAATAATTAATTTAGAAAGTTACATTATCCATGCGTTCAAATTGCTGAACTCAATTGTTTTCTGTTAGAAATAAATTTGAGCAGGAGATTTTTCCATTCTGCCTGAGTGAAAAAATAGAATAAGAGCACAGGAAATTAAGGGATATATATACAATTAAATTAAAAATACAGTTTCATATTCCATATAATATTATAATAATTTAATATTATCTAGTATCACTGGTGACATCTTCCTTCCTTCAATTTGGCATTTAATGATGGCCATAAATTTATAGTGCAGGTGGCTTTATGATGCTATTGGGGAGCTTATCGTTATACATGATGTTGTTGCCTGCTTGAAATATGGAGAGAAGACAAATCACAACATCAAAGATATTGTATCTGTACCAAGACACAGGAGGAAGTTCAACTCCTGTACGGCTTCAGTAATCCACGTTTCATCCTTACTTTGCATGCTGTCATTGTGGAGCTTGTATGTTCTCACAATAATTGCATTGATTTTCCCAAGTGCTGAAGTTAGAGTGAATATGTGAGGTAAGGGTCAAAGACATATTGGTTGTAAGGGTAATTGATAGTTGTGCATCATTGCTAGTATAGGGATGGGTAGTGGAGAGGAGGATGGCAGGGGCAGTGGAAGAATATGCCAGAGAGAGTAAGTTACAAGTAAATAAGATGGAATAGGATTGATGGTAATGCTATGCCCTGAGAACTGGTAAAGAGCAAACAGGCCAAATTGCTTGGTATTTTGTAAGAACAATCACTGAGAAATAACAATGTGGATTGCTGGATTTAGTGGAACCACAGCAAATCAGACCTCAGAAAGACAGCTAGAGCTATATGTTCATTATTTATATAGAATCAGGCACTCAGCATTAGGATCCTGTTCTACTGCACCAGTGCAATTTAGAAGTTAACTGTTGATTTCTTTCTTTGTAGTTCAAGTAAATTAGAATTGGTATTTTCAGATATGTTTAGAGTATGCAAAATCTACAGGGAATTATGTGGTAGATGTTAACTTCAGGATTTTTGCTGACTACAATAGCTTTCACATGTCGGTGTTCCAATAATCATTCCTCCCAGAATAGACATTATATACTGTATAGATAGATATATACATAGATAGATAGGTACTTTATTGATCCCAAAGGAAATTACAATGTCACAGTAGCATTACAAGTGCACAGATATACAAATATACAAATATTAGACGAGAAGTAAGAAAGAATAAAAAATAAGTTACTTCAAACAGACTGACAGGAGGGGGTCATCACCTCCCCGGCTATAGGTTGACTCATTATAAAGCCTAATGGCCAAGGGTAAGAATGACCTCATATAGCACTCTTTGGAGCAGTGCAGTTGTCTTTGTCTGTGACTAAAAGTGTTCCTCTGTTCAGCCAAGGGGGCATACAGAGAAAAACTGTCCAGAATTGCCAGGATTTTCTGTGGAGTCTTTTGTTCTACCACAGCCTCCAGTGTGTCCAGAGGGACTCCTATAACAGAGCCAGCCTTTCTAATCAGTTTATTGAGCCTGTACGTATCATCCGTGTTGATGCCATTGCCCAGCAAACCACCACATAGAAGATTGTACTGGCAATAACAGACTGGTAGAACATGTGAAAGAGAGGCCTGCATATTCCAAAGGACCTCAGTCTCCTCTGGAAGTAGAGGTGACTCTGGCCCTTCTTGTACACAACCTCTGTGTTGGTGCTCCACTCACATCTGTCATCCAGGTGCACCCCCAGGTACATGTAGGTCCTCAACACATCCACATCCTCAACATCAATAGTAACAGGGAGCAGTGCAGGCTTAATCTTCCTAAAGTCCATCACCATCTCCTTTGTCTTCCTGATGTTGAGCTGCAGATGATTCAACTTGCACCATTTGACAAAGTCCTCCACCATGGCCCTGTATTCATCCTTCTGTCCTCTCTTCCTACACCTAACTATTACTTAGTCATCAGAGAATTTCTGCAGATGGCATGTCTCATTGTTGTATCTAAAGTCTGAGGTATACAGGGTGAACAGGAAAGGAGCCATTACAGTCCTGTGTGGGCCCCCGGTGCTGCTTATAGCCATGTCTGACACACAGCTCTGAAGCCCTGTGGTTTGCCAGTCAGGTAGTCCATTATCCAGGATACAATGGAAGTGCCAACCTGCATTGAATGAACTTTTCCCCCAGCAATGAGAGCTCTATGGTATTGAAGGCACTTGAGAAATTAAAAAAAAACATGATTCTCACTGTGCTGCCCTGCTTATCCAAAAGGGTGTAGGCTCTGTTCAGCAGGAAGATGACAGCATCATCGATTCCATTGTGCTACTGGTGGGCAAACTGCAGGAGACGGAAGATTGATCTGACCAGGGGTTGGAGATGAACCAGAACTAGCCTCTCCAGGGTCTTCATGATGTGTGAGGTCAGGGCCACTGAACAGTAGTCATTCAAGACTTTTGGTTGGCCCTTCTTGGGTACTGGGACGACAGCATGATGTTTCCCACACAGTCGGGACCCTTAACAGGCTGAAGCTCAGATTGAAAATTCCCTTGAGAAATCCACCGCAGCTGCTGAGCGCACTCCTTCTGGACCTTGGGATTCATACCATCGGTCCCAATGCTTTGCCATGTCTGAGTTTCCCCAGAGCCCTTCTCACCTGCTCAGTAGTGAAAGTGAGCCCATAATGACTGAGGTATTGGTGGAAGGTGGGGGCTGGGGGAGGTGAAGATCGGGATGATAACAGTTTGTATGTGGAGCTGTGGATGGTAGGTGAAGGACAAGGAGAAGATGTAGACAGTGGTAGCCTGTGGTGTTCATCCACATGTTGAACTGGAGGGCAGAGGAGGGAAGAATGGATATGTTGGTGCTGAGGGAGCATCTGGCGCCTCAGCACCTGGACTATTGTGCTGACGGGGGTGTGAAGAGGAGGGCAATTGTCAAACCTATTTTAATCATATAACATAATCAGAATAGTCAGAATAGAAATGTCAGGAAAAATAAACAGGAAAGAGATGGGCTGGAAGAGATGGAAAACAAAAGGAGAAGATCTGCAGAACTATGCCATACTCAGGAAAACTATCCTGTGACCAAGTTAGCCCAGAGGAATCCATGAAACACCTCTGATTAAATAAGGAGTTCCTTACAGAAAAAATAAATATTACACACAGCCCAGCTACAATTACTTCCCAGCTAGGTGAGGACCATTTTGCTGCTGTTTGTTAAGGTTGTGCTACCCCTGCACAGTGCATTATGTTCCTTCCCAAGTTAAACTGAAGGTGAAGCTGTCCCCAAATGCAATGCACCACTGAAAAAAATGAAAATTGAAATTCCTCTCTCTTACCCAAATGCAGCAGGCGAGAACATGGCATTGACAGACTGCAGGCTTATCAGATGGGATGACAATGACATTGTTACCAGAAGGGATTCCCCTCTGTGAGTATCCACATGAAGTGTGACAAAATGAATGTTACACTGATCAACCTATGGTATCCTGGCAGCAATTATAATGCAATTATTGTGCAGTAGTTTGCTATACCATTGATTAAATCTCCACACAAACCACAGAACAATAAAGGCTTTCCATCGATTAACTGATATATAACAAAATCACGCACAACTCAGCTGCATGTGGGTAGCGTATCTAGAATGAAAGCCATGTTGCTTCACAAGATGTGACAGAGCAGACTACTAGCATTCTTTGAGAATCTGCTCCCTGCATTGCTATGGAATTGCTCTGACCTATTTGATTAAAAGGAGTCTCAATTTTCTTCAGTGTCAATTCTAAACTTCACAAGATTCCGTTCATTAAGGTTCAGCTAAATGGCAAGCAGCTGGGCACTAGGGGGAGCAGAATGATGAAAGCCAAAAGAGGAAGAAAGAGGTCAAATGAAAGTGAAGGAAAAAGAGAGAGGAAGGGAGGTGGTCACATACAGTAGTCAACCCATTCCTGGATGGACAGGTTGTGATCAATTAATCTGACGTCACTTTCAATGATGATAACATCAGATCTGTGAATAGTAAATGCATTACTCCACAGATATTGGAAATCCAAAGCAGTACACAAAAATGCAGGAGGAACTCAGGAGGTCTGGAAGCATCTGTGGAGAGGAATAAACAGTCAACATGTTGGGCCATGACCTTTCATCAGGAATGCTCATGAGTCCTGAAGAAGGGTCTTGGAGTGAAACATTGACCTCTTCATAGATGCTGCCTGATCAGCTGAGCTCCTCCTATATTTTGCGTGTGTTACTCTGGATTTTCAGCATCTGCAAAGTCTCTTGTATTTATGATTTGCCTCAGACATACATGTTGTGGATTGGAAAGAAAGGGAGAAGAAGCTATAATGGAAAGGTTGGGAGGGAGGGGAAGGAGTACAAGCTAGCAGGTGACAGGTGAAATGAGATGAGGCAGAAGATGGGTGGGATGAAGGAAGAAGCTGCGAGGTGATAGGTGTAAGAAATAAATAGACAATAGACAATAGACAATAGATGCAGGAGTAGGCCATTCGGCCCTTCAAGCCAGCACCACCGTTCACTGTGATCATGGCTGATCATCCACAATCAGTATCCAGTTTTACCTTATCCCCATAACCTTTGATTCCGCTATCTTTAAGAGCGCTATCCATCTCTTTTTTGAAAGCATCCAGAGACTTGGCCTCCACAGCCTTCTGGGGCAGAGCATTCCATATATCCACCACTCTCTGGGTGAAAAAGTTTTTCCTCAACTCCGTTCTAAATGGCCTACCCTTATTCTTAAACTGTGGCCTCTGGTTCTGGGCTCACCCATCAGCGGGAACATGCTTCCTGTCTCCAGCATGTCCAATTCCTTAATAATCTTATATGTTTCAATAAGATCCCCTCTCAGCCTTCTAAATTCCAGAGTATACAAGCCCAGTCGCTCCAATCTTTTGACATATGACAGTCCTGCCATCCTGGGAATTAACCTTGTGAACCTACGCTGCACTCCTTCAATAGCAAGAATGTCCTTCCTCAAATTTGGAGACCAAAACTGCACACAGTACTCCAGGTGTGGTCTCACTGGGGCCCTGTACAGCTGCAGAAGAACCTCTTTGTTCTTATACTCAATTCTCCTTGTTATGAAGGCCAGCATGCCATTAACTTTCTTCACTGCCTGCTGTACTTGCTTGCTTGCTTTCAGTAACTGATGTACAAGAACACCTAGATCTCGTTGTGCTTCCCCTTTTCCTAACTTGACTCCATTTAGATAATAACCTGCCTTCCCGTTCTTACCACCAAAGTGGATAACCTCACATTTATCCACATTAAACTGTATCTGCCATGCATCTGCCCACTCACCCAGCCTGTCCAAGTCATCCTGCATTCTCATAACATCCTCCTCACATTTCACACTGCCACCGAGCTTTGTGTCATCGGCAAATTTGCTAATGTTACTTTTAATTCCCTCATCTAAATCATTAATATATATTGTAAACAGCTGCAGTCCCAGCACTGAACCCTACAGTACCCCAATGGTCACCGCCTGCCATTCCGAAAGGGACCCGTTAATCGCTACTCTTTGTTTTCTGTCAGCCAGCCAATTTTCAATCCATGTCAGTACTCTGCCCCCAATACCATGTGCCCTAATTTTGCCCACTAATCTCCTATGTGGGACTTTATCAAAGGCTTTCTGAAAGTCCAGGTACACTACATCCACTGGCTGTCCCTTGTCCATTTTCATAGTTACATACTCAAAAAATTCCAGAAGATTAGTCAAGCACAATTTCCCCTTCGTAAATCCATGCTGACTCGGACCAATCCTGTTACTGCTATCCAGATGTGTCGTAATTTCATCTTATATAATTGACTCCAGCATCTTTCCCACCACCGATGTCAGGCCTATATTTCCCTGTTTTCTCTCTTCCTCCCTTCTTGAAGAGAGGGACAACATTAGCCACCCTCCAATCCACAGGAACTGATCCTGAATCTATAGAACATTGGAAAATGATTACCAATGCGTCCACGATTTCTAAAGCCACCTCCTTAAGTACCCTGGGATGCAGACCATCAGGTCCCGGGGACTTATCAGCCTTCAGACCCAACAGCCTATCCAACACCATTTCCTGCCTAATATAAATTTCCTTCAATTCATCCATTACCCTAGATCCTTTGGCCACTATTACATCTGGGAGATTGTTTGTGTCTTCCCTAGTGAAGACAGATCCAAAGTACCTGTTCAACTCGTCTGCCATTTCCTTGTTCCCCATAATAAATTCACCCGCTTCTGTCTTCAAGGGCCCAATTTTGCTTTTAACTATTTTTTTCCTTTTCACATACCTAAAGAAGCTTTTACTATCCTCCTTTATATTCTTGGCTAGTTTTCCTTCGTAAAGGGCAGAAGAACAAAAAGGAATCTGATGGAAAAGGACAGAGGACTTTGGGAGAAAGGGAAGGAGGAGGGGTGCCTTGAGAGCTGCTGGGCAAGTGAGGAGAAAAGGAGGAGCAAGAGTAGAGCCAGAATGAGGAATGGATAAAGAGAGAATATGGGAGGGGAGACATTGTCAGAAGTCAGAGAAATCAACATTCCTGCTATCAGGTTGCAGGCAACACAGATGGAATATGAGGTGTTGGTTTTCTACCTTGCCTCACCATGCTCATAGAGCAGACATTTTGCACGCCGCAGTCCCAATGAGACTTCAGATTGCTTAGAGGGAGAAGGCGTTTAAAAAAAGCAAGCAGGGCAGTCAGCTTATTTTGCGTGCCACAATTCTGAGGAGTCATCGGATTGTGTAGAGGGAAGGTGAGTTTAAAAGAAGTGAGTGAGGGGCAGTCAGCACATTTTGTGCTCCACAGTTGGCGAGGAGGCATTGCATTGTGAATAATTAGGCAATTCGTAAGGACCAATAAAAAGAAGTTATGTTTAAGTGGAGCGGCCATTGTGTAAGTGGACCAATGTTGCAGTGGGGATTTGAGACTTTGGCTCATCAAGGCTTCAGCGAGGAGAGGCAAAGACCATAGATAGCTTATTTTTTTGTTATTTGTTCTTTCTTTCTTTCTTATTGCATATTTCAAACAGTGGGGATGACAGACAGGTTACCTGAGTGCTTCTCTTATGACATGTGAGAAGGGAGGGAGACCCCCAGTGTCCCTAACAACTAAATCTGTAAGATGTGCATCCAACTGCAGCTTCTAGCAGACCATGTTAAAGAGGTGAAGCTCACACTGATGAACTCCAGATCATTTGAGAGGCTGAGGGGTTGTTAGATCGGACATACAGGGAGGTAGTTACAACCAAGGTGCAAGGACCCAGGTAACTTGGTGATATGAGGAAGAGGAAAGGGAACAGGCAGCCAGTGACCCCTGAACAACAGGTATGTGGATGAGAATGAGATTACTAGATATTATGTTGCCTTCTGGCTGTCAGGGTCAGGGACATCTTGGATCAAGTCAATAGCATTCTTAGGTGGGAGGGTGAGCAGCCAGAGGTCATGGTCCACGTCGATACAAATGACATGGGTAGGATGGGTGACGAGGTTCTGAAAAGTGAGTAAATAGGAAGATTATAAGGTTTAATATTTGGCTAGGGAGTTAGTGCAGGAGGGATGTCTTCAGATTTTTGGATCAATGGGTTCTCTTCCAGGAATGGTGAAATCTGTACAGAACAGAGAATCTGTACCTGAACATATCCTAGAGGGAAGGTTTGTTAGTACTGCATGGTGCGGGGGTGGGGTGGGGGGTTAAACTAGAGTTGCAGGGGGATGTGAACCAGAACATGAGAACGGACAGATGAGTGGCTGTGGAGAAAGATGTTGAAAGATGTTTTGGCTGTGGAGAAAGATGTTGACAGATTCATACAACGTCATGAATCAAAAGGTTGGATGTGGTGGGTCTAATGTTCTGAGCTGCACATATTTCAATGCTAAGGAGAACTGTAAGAAAGGCTGATGAGTTTAGAGCATGGATCATCATGTGGAATTAAGATATTGTAGCCATTAGTGAGACTCAGTTGGAGAAGGGGCAGGACTGGCAGCTCAGTATTCTGGGATTCTATTGTTTTAGATGTGATAGAGCAGGGGGAAATGAAGGGGGAGGGGTGGCATTATTAGTCAGGAAAACTGTCATGGCAGCGCTTAGTCAGGACAGACTGGAGAGCTCATCTAGTGAGGCTTTATGTCTAGAACTAAGGAATAAGAAAGGCATGACCATGTTAATGAGATTATATTATAGACCGCCCTACAATCTGCTGTATTTAGACAAGCTAATTTGTAGACATAGAAACATAGAAACATAGAAAATAGGTGCAGGAGTAGGCCATTCGGCCCTTCGAGCCTGCACCGCCATTTATTATGATCATGGCTGATCATCCAACTCAGAACCCCGCCCCAGCCTTCCCTCCATACCCCCTGACCCCCGTAGCCACAAGGGCCATATCTAACTCCCTCTTAAACATAGCCAATGAACTGGCCTCAACAGTTTCCTGTGGCAGAGAATTCCACAGATTCACCACTCTCTGTGTGAAGAAGTTTTTCCTAATCTCGGTCCTAAAAGGCTTCCCCTCTATCCTCAAACTGTGACCCCTTGTTCTGGACTTCCCCAACATTGGGAACAATCTTCCTGCATCTAGCCTGTCCAATCCCTTTAGGATCTTATAGGTTTCAATCAGATCCCCCCTCAATCTTCTAAATTCCAACGAGTACAAGCCCAGTTCATCCAGTCTTTCTTCATATGAAAGTCCTGCCATCCCAGGAATCAATCTGGTGAACCTTCTTTGTACTCCCTCTATGGCAAAGATGTCTTTCCTCAGATTAGGGGACCAAAACTGCACACAATACTCCAGGTGTGGTCTCACCAAGGCCTTGTACAA
The DNA here is from genome assembly GCF_963921235.1 of Mobula hypostoma. Lineage (NCBI taxonomy): Eukaryota > Metazoa > Chordata > Chondrichthyes > Myliobatiformes > Myliobatidae > Mobula > Mobula hypostoma. The sequence continues at coordinate 59,010,292 of NC_086102.1, read as the reverse complement.
ATGCAGTAGTACCTCCCTGCTCCTGTACTCGAATCCTCTCACTATAAATGCCAGCACACCATTCGCCATTTTCACCGCCTGCTGTACCTGCATGCCGACTTTCAATGACTGGTGTATAATGACACCCAGGTCTCGTTGCACCTCCCCTTTTCCTAATCGGCCACCATTCAGATAATAATCTGTTTTCCTATTTTTGCCACCAAAGTGGATAACTTCACATTTATCCACATTAAATTGCATCTGCCATGAGTTTGCCCACTCACCCAACCAATCCAAGTCACTCTGCATCCTCTTAGCATCCTCCTCACTGCTAACACTGCCACCCAGCTTCGTGTCATCCGCAAACTTGGAGATGCTGCATTTAATTCCCTCATCCAAGTCATTAATATATATTGTAAACAAATGGGGTCCCAGCACTGAGCCTTACAGTACCCCACTAGTCACCGCCTGCCATTCTGAAAAGGTCCCGTTTATTCCCACTCTTTGCTTCCTGTCTGCTAACCAATTCTCCACCCACACCAATACCTTACCCCCAATACCGTGTGCTTTAAGTTTGCACACGAACCTCCTGTGTGGGACCTTGTCAAAAGCCTTTTGAAAATCCAAATATACCACATCCACTGGTTCTCCCCTATCCACTCTACTAGTTACATCCTCAAAAAATTCTATGAGATTCGTCAGACATGATTTTCCTTTCACAAATCCATGCTGACTTTGTCCGATCATTTCACCGCTTTCCAAATGTGCTGTTATCACATCCTTGATAACTGACTCCAGCAGTTTCCCCACCACCGACGTTAGGCTAACCGGTCTATAATTCCCCGGTTTCTCTCTCCTTCTTTTTTAAAAAGTGGGGTTACATTAGCCACCCTCCAATCCTCAGGAACTAGTCCAGAATCTAACGAGTTTTGAAAAATTATCACTAATGCATCCACTATTTCTTGGGCTACTTCCTTAAGCACTCTAGGATGCAGACCATCTGGCCCTGGGGATTTATCTGCCTTCAATCCCTTCAATTTACCTAACACCACTTCCCTACTAACATGTATTTCACTCAGTTCCTCCATCTCACTGGACCCTCTGTCCCTTACTATTTCTGGAAGATTAATTATGTCCTCCTTAGTGAAGACAGAACCAAAGTAATTATTCAATTGATCTGCCATGTCCTTGCTCCCCATAATCAATTCACCTGTTTCTGTCTGCAGGGGACCTACATTTGTCTTTACCAGTCTTTTCCTTTTTACATATCTATAAAAGCTTTTACAGTCCGTTTTTATGTTCCCCACCAGTTTTCTCTCATAATCTTTTTTCCCCTTCCTAATTAAGCCCTTTGTCCTCCTCTGCTGAACTCTGAATTTCTCCCAGTCCTCAGGTGAGCTACTTTCTCTGGCTAATTTGTATGCTACTTCTTTGGAATTGATACTATCCCTAATTTCTCTTGTCAGCCACGGGTGCACTACCTTCCTTGATTTATTCTTTTGCCAAACTGGGATGAACAATTGTTGTAGTTCATCCATGCAACCTTTAAATGCTCGCCATTGCATATCCACCGTCAATCCTTTAAGTGTCATTTGCCAGTCTATCTTAGCTAATTCACGTCTCATACCTTCAAAGTTACCCCTCTTTAAGTTCAGAACCTTTGTTTCTGAATTAACTATGTCACTCTCCATATTAATGAAGAATTCCACCATATTATGGTCACTCTTACCCAAGGGACCTCTCACGACAAGATCGCTAATTAACCCTTCCACATTGCTCAAAACCCAGTCCAGAATAGCCTGCTCTCTAGTTGGTTCCTCGACATGTTGGTTCAAAAAACCATCCCGCATACATTCCAAGAAATCCTCTTCCTCAGCACCTTTACCAATTTGGTTCACCCAGTCTACACGTAGATTGAAGTCATCCATTATAACTGCTGTTCCTTTATTGCACACATTTCTAATTTCCTGTTTAATACCATCTCCGACCTCACTACTACTGTTAGGTGGCCTGTACACAACTCCCACCAGCGTCTTCTGCCCCTTAGTGTTACGCAGCTCTACCCATATCGATTCCACATCTTCCCGGCTTATGTCCTTCCTTTCTATTGCGTTAATCTCTTCTTTAACCAGCAACGCCACCCCACCTCCCCTTCCTTCATGTCTATCCCTCCTGAATATTGAATATCCCTGAACGTTGAGCTCCCATCCCTGGTCACCCTGGAGCCATGTCTCTGTGATCCCAACTATATCATAATCATTAATAACAATCTGCACTTTCAATTCATCCACCTTATTACGAATGCTCCTTGCATTGACACATGAAGCCTTCAGGCGCTCTTTTACAACTCTCTTAGCCCTTATACATGTCACAGACTATTGCAAGTAACTTAAGGTTATGACAGTAGGTGACTGGGATTCCTGTACTGTAAAAGTACTGGATGTGGAAGTTTGTCACATGCATTCAGGAAAGTTTCCGTAATCAGTACATAGATTTCTCAATTAGAGAGAGTGTGATACTAGATCTCCTATAAGGAGATGGGAGAAGGCAGGTGACAGAACTTTGTGTAGGGCAGGGATTCTCAAACTTCTTTATGCCATGGGCCCTACCATTAACCAACAGGTCCATGGACCCCATAGTGGGAACCCTATGGACCCCTTTGAATCTAGAGATCATAATGCCATTAGTTTCAAGGTAATTATGGAAAAGAACAGGTCAAGTCCTCAAATTGAGACTCTAAATTGCACAAAGTCCAATTCAAGTATGGACTGGGACAGGTTGTTTTCTGGCAAAGGTGAACTTGGTCAGTGGGAAGCCTTCAAAAGTGAGATTTTGAGGGTACAGAAATTGTATGCTCCTGTCAAAATTAAAGGCAAGGATAACAATTTTAACAAATGTTGTTTTTTTGAGACATATTGAGACACTGGTTATGAAAAAGAAGGAGATGGATAACAGGTGTAGGCAGGCAGGAACAAATGAGTAAACAAAATGCAAAAGAACATTTAAGAAAGATTTAATGATGGCTAAAAGAAGACATGAGGTTGCTTTAGCAGACAAGGTGAAGGAGAATCCTAAGGTTTTCTATAGATGATTAACAGCAAAAGGAGAACAAGGAACTAAATTGGTCTTCTGGAACATCAGAGTTGTAATCAATGCATGGAGCCAAAAATGATTGGGGGAAGACCTCAGATAGTTTTTTATGCATCTCTATTTTCTCGGGATATGGACACAAAGCCTATAAAGGTGAGGTAGTGCAGCAGTGAGCTCATGGACCTTATACAGATTACAGAGGAGGAGGTATTTGCTGTCTTGAGGCAAATTAGGATGGATAAACCCCCCAGACCAGAAAAGGTTCTCCCTTGGACCCTGCCGGATGCTAGTGCAGAAATTTCAGGGGTCCTACCTGGTATACTTAAGACATCCTTAGCCACAGGTGAGGTGCCAGAGGACTGGGGGATAAGTTAATTCCATTGCTTAAAAAGGCTTTAGGAATAAACCAGGAAATTATAGGCCAGTGAGCCTGACATCAGTAGAGGAAACATTATTGGAAGGTTTTCTAAAGGACCGGATATATAAGGTTTTGGATAGACAGGGAATGATTAGGGATAGTCAACATGGCTTTCTGCATGATGAGTCATGTCTAATCAATCTTTTGGAGTTTTTTGAGGAAGTTACCAGGAAAGGTGAGGCAGGCAAGGCAGTGGATGTATTCTACATGGACTTTAGCAAGGCTTTTGAGAAAGTTCTGCCTGGGAAGTTGATCAAGAAGGTTCAGTCATTGGTTGTAGATGATGACCTTTATGACTGAAGGCATATAACTTGTGGAGTGCTGCAGGGATCAGTGCTAGCTCCGTTGTTGTTTTTCATCTAGATCAATGATCAGGATGATAATGTGGAAAACTGAATCAGCAAGTTTGCAGATGACACCAAAATTTGGTTTGTAGTCGACAGCAGGGAAGACTAACAAAGCTTGCAACGGGATCTGGACCAGCTGGAAAAATGTGCTAAAAAATGGCAGTTGGAATTTAATGCAGACAAGTATGAAGTTTTACACTTTTGAAGGTCCAGGCAAGGTAGGTCTTATACAGTGAGCAGTAGGGCATTGGGGAGTGCGATGGAACAGAGGGTCCGGGACGACATATCCACGATTCCTTGAAAGCGACATAAGATAGAAATAATGCAGAGAAATTTTACGAGGATGCTGCCAAGATTTAAGGATTTGAGTTATAGGGAAAGATTGAATAGTTAAGGACATTATTCACTCGAACAAAGAAGGTTGAAGGGAGATTTGATAGAGGTAAATTCAAGCAGACTTTTTCCACTGAGGTTGGGTGAGATCACAACTAGATGTCTTTGGTTATTTGTGAAAGGTGAAAAGGTTAAAGGGAACGTGAAAGGAAACTTCTTCGCTCAGAAGGTGGTGAGAGTGTGGAACAAACTGCCAGCGCAAGTGTTGGATGCAGGGTCGATTTCAACACTAAAATGAAATTTGGGTAAGTACTTGGATGAGAGGGGTATGGAGGGCTATGGTTCAGGTGCAGATCAACAGGACTAGGCAGATTAATGATTCTGTGCAGTCTAGATGGGCTGAAGGCCCTGGTTCTGTGTTGTAGACTCCCTGACTTTAGAGAAGACTACATAGACCAACATGTTGGAATGGGAACGGAACATCAAATTGAAATGTGTTGCCACTGGGAAATCCCACCCTTGGTGGCTCACATAGTGAAGCTGTTCAATGAAGTGGTCAGCTGATCTATGTCTAGTCTCAGCGATAGTGAGGAGGCTGCACCAGGAGCATTGGATACACAGACTTGCAGGAGTTGTCGCTTCACCTAGAGGGGCTCTTTGGGACCCAACATGTTGGTGAAAGAGGAGGTGTAGGTGCAGATGTAGCAGGGTGGGGAGTGATCAGTGGACAATGCAGTCACGTAAGGAGCAATTTCTGCAGAAAGCAGAGAGTGGGATGGGGGGAAAATGTTCTTGGTTGTAGAATTCATTGTAGGTGGAGAAAGTTATGGAAAATGATGTGCTGAATATGAGGGCTTGGGGAGTGGAAAGATCCCTATACCTGTAATGTTGGCAGGATAAAGGGATGAGGGCAGACGTGCAGGAAATGGAGGAGATGTGGATGAGGGCAGCATCAAGGGAATCCCCATTCTTTGAAGAAGAGGACATCTTAGATTTTCTGGAATGACAAGACACATCCTACAAACAGAGGTGGTAGAGAAAGGGAAACTGAGAAAAGGAAATGGCATTTTTACAAGTGATAGGGTGGTAAGAAGTATAGTCAAGATGACAGTGAGATTCAGTCGGTTTATAAATGATATCAGTAGATACCATGTCTCTAGAGATGGAGATGGAGAAATTGAGAAAGGGGAGAAAGGTGTCAGAGATAGACTAAGTAAATTTGATGGCAGGGTGGAAGCTGGTGGCGAAGTTGATGAAACTAATGAGATCAGCATGGATGCAGGAAGTAGCACTAATGCAGTTGTCAATGTAGCATAGAGAGTGTTGGGTGCATTATGAGTGTAAATTCTATGAATAATTTTATTTGGACACAATATTATTGGAAAACATCATTGCAAGGGGAGTTCATCAGCAAGGTCATTGAACCCTCTGCATTCTGGTCATTCGTTTTCATCTTCATTGCTTCAGCCAGCTCCTTTCATTGCCTTCAGACAGAGTGCCTGACTTCATGCAGACAACTTCATCATTCTTATTTTCTACCTCCTCCTTCAAGGTATTCAGTGCAGTATCAAAAAGCATGAAGCTCATTTTCCACCATTTTGTGGCATGCCTTTTTAGCCAAATTACACTTGGCACAGCAAATTCCCACCAGTTTTTGATGTGAAAATGTACAAACCCTTTCACATTTGCAAATCCAATCACAAGTGAGAACCCAACCAATATACACCCCACCATCCCCAACCCCAACCTCTCAAGGCGCAAATGGACTTTGCAGTTGGGATTGATTGACTGCTATGTGAAGGGTCTTAGCCCAAAAAATTAAACTCTTTTTTTTCCATTTTAAATAGATGCTACTGACCTGCTGAGTTCCTCCAGCATTTTGTGTATTTTAAACTAGATTTCCAGCTTCGACAGAACATCTTGGGTTTATGACTGCTACAGATTTTTTGAACAAGCAGCAGCAGCCTCTGCAACTGCTATCTAGGCTAGTTCTCTATGTGCTTAACATAAACAGCTTTAAGACCCAAAATAATTATTGTGCAACACTTTACCAAAATAGCGACTTCTCCCTCATAAACATATAAGTATGTTTATTCAATAAATGTATTGAGTTTTGACTGAAATACAAAAACATGCTTGAAATATTTTTGATAAACACTTATAATTCAGACAAAATGCAGCAAGCTCATTATCACCAAGTAGTTAAATCTCTACCCTTAAAATTCTTCAGTTTTGCAGACCCAATCTACGCCTTCATAATGCTTAACTTAAGCCCCCCTGCAGTTTTATCTACATCCACTGAGTGAATACTGGCAGAAACAAGGTCAAGAAAATTTTTGTTTCTTTCATACATAGCATCTGGGGATTACACATCTGCTTGCACTTGCCATCTGTAACATTATCACAACAATAAATTGCCTGAGAGCAAGATGAAGGCATCCATAATTATTTTCATGAAGCATATCCCATAATCCTAAAAAAATAAGTTTCTGTGTGGCATGGCAAGGTGTGAGATTGTTACATCATAGCAACAGAATAGTCTAAGTTACATTATCTGTTGGCTGGCATACAAGAAATAGATAATTTTATAACAGTTTATAAAAATGATTTTTTTTTTGTATACGACACATACACCCTTAGTCATTTTATTAGGTACCGCCTGTACCTGAAGTGGTCACTAAATATACGATTGTGGTCCTCTCCAGCTCTAGCCCATCCATTTCAAGGTTCAACATGTTGTACACACCACTGTTGTAATACATGCTTATTTAAGTTACTTTCACCGTTCTGTCAGCTTGAAGCAGTCTGGCCATTTTCCTCTAACCTCACTTATTAACAAGAGTCAGGATCAGGTTAAGTATCATTGGCATATCTCTTGAAATTTGTTGTTTTACAGCAGCAGTATGATGCAATACATAGTAATAAAAATACAGAAATTACAACAAGAAATATATATTAAAAGTTAAATTAAATAATTAATCAAAAAGAGGGCAAAAAAATAAATAAATAGCCGGGGAGAGTTCATTGTCCATTCAAAAATCTGATGGCAGAGGCACAGAAGCTGTTCCTAAAATGTTGAGTAACACACATCAAAGTTGCTGGTGAACGCAGCAGGCCAGGCAGCATCTCTAGGAAGAGGTACAGTCGATGTTTTGCCTGAAACGTCGACTGTACCTCTTCCTAGAGATGCTGCCTGGCCTGCTGCGTTCACCAGCAACTTTGATGTGTGTTGCTTGAATTTCCAGCATCTGCAGAATTCCTCGTGTTTGCATTCCTAAAATGTTGAGTGCGTGTTTTCAGGCTCATGTACCTCCTTCTTGATGGTAGCAATGAGAAGATGACATATCCTTGGTGATTGTGATCCTCAGTGACAGATGCTGCCTTTCATCGCCTTCTGAAGATGTCTGCTATGCTGGAATGGGTGGTGCCCATGATGGAGCTGGCTGAGTTTACAATTTTCTGCAGCTTTTTTCTGATCCTGTGCAGAGTCCTCTCTATACAGACAATGATGCAACCAGTTAGAATGTTCTCCACGGTACATCTTTAGAAATCTGAAGTGTCTTTGGTGACATAACAAGTCTCCTCAAACGCCAAATGAAATATAGCTGCTGTCAGTTTCTCCCACGGAACTGCTACTCACTGGATGTTTGTTGTTTTTTGCACAATTTTCTGTAAATTCTAGAGACTGGTGTGTGAAAATCCCTGGAGATCAGCTATTTCTGAGATACTCTAATCACCCTGTCTGGCACCAACAATCATCCCATGATCAAAGTCACTAAAATCACATCTCTTCCTCATTCTGATGTTTCTTCTGAACAACTGAACCTCTTGACCACATCTGCTTTGAGTTGCTGCCACATGATCGGCTGATCAGATCTTTGCATTAACGAGTTGGTGTACAGGTATTCTTAAAAAGTGGCCACTGATTGGAATTTGCTGTTCTATCTCCATACATAGAATTTAATATTCTTAATGAATTTTAAAGAAGAATGCATCAAAAATTTTCATTTTTAAAATCTGTTTTATTATTATTAAACATCAACAGAAAATACATTAAGATAATCAAGTCAATATGTCAATATATACAATAAAGAATTAAATTAGCAAATAACTGATTAACAAGGCTAAGCAATATATCAATAATAAGAAGAAAAAATAAAGCGTTAAAAATTTTTTTGAAAGAGAAAAAGAAAGAAAGGTAAAAAAGAACCCCTACTAAGAAAAAAAAACCTGACTAACTGAAAAAAATGAAAAAAAAACCATTGGGAGCACAACCCGGGAGCTATACGTCATACAAGCATCCATAAAAGAGAATCATCAATCCGCCAACTCAGAATGCATCAAAAATAACTGCTCTTAAAAATTTGACATCGGTTGTCATTGTGGAAGAAACAAAAGGGAATAAGATTATGAACATAAGTAATTGTCTATGTACATATTTATTTAAGGTGTGAGGGCTTTGCAGGCTGAGGCAGCATTTAATTACCTATCCATAAATGTTTTTGAAAAGATGATGGTGAACTGCATTCTTGATCTTCTACAGTTCTGAGGGATGGGAATGTCCACAATGCTTATGGAGAGAGAATTCCAGGATTATATCCCAGTGATGGTGAAGAAATGGCAATATATTACCAAGTCAGGATGGTGTGTGGTTCGGAGGGCCACTTCCAGGTAGTGTTGTTCCCATGCTTTTGCTGCCCTTGCCTTTCTAGCTTGTAGAGATTGTGAGTTTGGATAGCGTTTTCTAAGGTGTCTTGGCAAATTGTTGCACTGCATCCTGTAGATGGATCAAATTCCTGCTACTGTGCATTGGCTGTGGAGTGTCTGAATGGTTATGGACAGGGTGCCTATCAAGTTCCTGTATGATATTAAGCTTCTAGAGTATTGTTAAATCTGCACTCATCCAGGCAGGTGGGCTCCTGACTTAAGCCTTGTGGGTCGTGGACAGGGACCAGAGAGTTTGGAGATGGGTAACTCACCACAGGAGTCCAAGCCTCTGACCTGCTCCATACAAAGCCACATTCTATACACAGCTACTGCAATTCAGATTTTGGTTTATGAATATAATTATTTCCCTGCAGACACTTTGTGCAATCTTTAACATTCTTAATTATGAAGATACATAGTCCTCTTTTATTGTCATTTAGTAATGCATGCTTTAAGAAATGATACAATATTTCCTCCGGTGTGATATCACAAAACACAGGACAAACCAAGACTGAAAAAACTGACAAAACCACATAATTATAACTTATAGTTACAACAGTGCAACAATACCATAACTTGATGAAGAAGTCCATGAGCACAGTAAAGTTCAAAGTCTCTCAAATGTCCCACATCTCACGCAGACGGGAGAAGGAAGAAAAACTCTCCCTGCTATGCCGACCACAATCCACAATCCGACTCACAATGAGTCATCCGAAAACTTCGAGCTCTGATCAGCTCTCCGACATCAAGTACTGAGCACCATCTCGGTCCAAACGATTCGACCTCCTTCTCAGTCACCAAAAGCAGGTAAGGCCGGGGATTTTGAGGCCTACCCTCCGAAAGATTCCCGACCACGCAGTAACGACAGCAGCGAACGAGCGTTTCAGAAATTTCTCCGGATGTTCCTCTTCCATTTATCATTAAAACAAACTTTAAATCACTGAGTCCAAATTTATCCCTGCCTCTACTTTGTATTTGTCTTTTACATTATGTACATACTTTTGTAAATTATTGTAACTTTTATGACTTGCACTTTACTTCTGCCACAAAGCAACAGATTTCATGACATACGATAGTGATAACAAAAGTGATTCTGACTCTGGTTTTGGTCCCAACAATAAGCAAATGGCAATCCCAATCCCTCTGAGACCTTAGTTATGCAACAATTTTTTGTGTATTTTATCAAATGCATTTTGAAAATTCTTAGTATATTACTCTAGCTAGCTTTCTATTAACTATAGTATCTCATTAGATCCACCCTCAAGAAAGCTCTACTGTATTTTTTCAAGTTGATTTTTTTTCTTCATAGAACTAGGGTAGTTCTCCCTGCACATCAATCTTACTGGCTTCAGGGTACTACATCGTAGATCAGCTTTCACCTACCTACTCACTTTGAGTGAGTTCACTGTGTGAACTCCCCAAAGTATCCTGGCTCTGACCTAATGGGAAAATGAATAACCTTAAAGCACCAGAAAACCCTGTAAAAATAATCAAATATATTGAAGTTAACACAATAACATGAAAATTGTAAATAGGCTATAATTTATCTCTCTTGCTCACAGCTGTTCTCGATTGCAATGAATGGAGTCACTGAACTTGTGTCAAGTCTAACCCTGTGAAGGTTCATGGAGAAATTTGTCAGATTAAGTGGTAGGAAATTGTAGACAATTGCAATGATCTAGACACATTCCATCTTTTGGGGACACAGTGGTCTTGATAATGTTGATCTGCTGTGTGACGGATTGCCTTGTGATAAATGATGGACACAGCCCTGTACTTCACAGGAGAAGCACTCCTCATCATTGAGCACATCCACAAGGAGCACTGCCACAAGAAACCAGCATCCATGATCAAGGATCCCCACCATCCAGACCATGCTCTCTTCTCCCTGTTGACATCAGGAAAGAGTTACAGGAGCTTTAGGACCCACACCGCAAGGTTCAGGAACAGATATTACATTTCAACCACCAGCATGGATAATTTCATTCACCTCAGCACTGATCTGGTTCTTGACCCAGCCTATGGAGTCACTTTCAAGGACTCTACCACTCACGTTCTCAGTATTATTTAATTACTTGCTTGTTTGTTTATTTATCTATTTATTTATTGATTTATTTATTGTTTTGGAGTTCTTTGCATTTGCACATGGGTTGTTCGTCAGTCGTTGTGTATAGTTTTTCATTGATTCTCCTGTATTTCTTTGTTCTGCTGTGAATGCCTGCAAGAAAATGGAACTGAAGGTACTATGTGGCACATACACGGACTTTCATAATCAATTTACTTTGAACTTTGAATGTTCAGGAGTTATATGCATGCTATCCATGAATTTCAAACTTCCTTGCAGGGGTGGTAATCTGGTATACTATGGAGCATAGAGCTCCATACCAATAGTTCTATATCAAAATGTTGGCTTTTTTTCACAGACATTGTGATTTTCAATGTACCTTTTTACTGTCCCTTTCATGATTGTTTTGATTACATTCCTACAACAGATGTAGTTTCCTCTTTTTCCAACACCTTACCTATATAGCAGTCTTTTAGTCTGCTGTTCCAGAATCCAGAGAATTCTAAATTCACTACTGCATTTATTTTTTCTGATAATGCCTTTTTTTTAAAATTGTGAATTTATAGATTAAATGAAATTAAAGAAATCATAAGGTTTGGGATGGAGCAGGAATTGGAATCGATGTATTAGATCGACTGATTTAACTACATGGTAAATTTGAATCCTGAGCAACATTTATTACTCACTCCTGCTCCTACTTCTTCTGACTTTATGCTCCTATTACCGTCTAGAGGAGAGGTGTTATTACAAGTTGTCATTTAAACTTAGAGGCAGAAGAAACATTAGTAATTATGAAAAGTAAAGGTTTTATCAACACCCATGCTATATTTTCTAATGCGTTTGAGATTATTAGGGTCTAAATATTTAAATTACATGTCTACAGAATGCAGAACTGGATAATAATATGTCACGTACATGTTTTTCTCATTTCCACTATATGGTCATCACATGTAGATTAATGTCTCTCTCTCTGCCTATAAATGAAGAGTTGTCTCCGTTTTTGTTAGACTAGGAAACGATGAATTATGGAGCTTTGTTTGAAAAACAAGGAAATCTATTTAGGTCAATGGTGCTATCTTTATCATCGCTACTGTTACTGTCACCTTTAGTCATATTTTCTGGAGCTGATATTCTCTTATTCATTATAAAAGCACAACCTCAGGCAGTAGAGCAGAATAATTTTGGTCAATGCAATAACAAACATAATAATTTATTGGATTATATGGAAAGAAAAGATTTCATACATACACTTAATAAATTAACCTCCAGATTACAGAATAATCATCAATATGCCAGGTACTAATAGCTCAGCACGCCAATGCAACAAAGTTCAAAGTTCAAAGTATATTTATTATCAAAGTATCTATACTTTACACAACTGAGGGATTTGCCTCCTTACAGGTAGCCACAAAACAAAGAAACCCAAAAGAATGCATAAAAAAGACCAACAAGCACCCAATGTGCAGAGAGAAACAAAACTAATTGTGCAAACAATAAAGGTAAGCAAATAGCATTTAGGACAAAAGTGAGTCCTCACACATGAAGTCCGAAGCAGCCAGAGCAGGCCAGAGCCTCAGCCTCAATTCAGCACACAGTGGAGTAAACATCACGGAGCCTGCAGACGGGAAATCCGGAGCAGCTAAAGCAGCCTATAGCCTCAGCCTTGGTGCAGCACAGAGCAGAGTAAATGTTGCAGACGAGCGAGCAGAACTGGCCCGGCCCATGCCACCAGTCCCGATACCTTGCCCTTTCAATCCATCTGGCCCAGCATTTAAATCACACACACATTGGGCCATTCCTTGCTCTATAACCTGGGCCCTGATGCATCAATACACTCTGGGCCTGGACCCTGCCACCATGTTTCAGCCTACACCTAACCTTTCCAAAGCAGCCTGGCGTTTTGGTTGATCAACCTTCACTTTCGGTTTAGATGGACTGGACAGGACTCGAATCTTCCTCTCATTTGCTTCAAATTTACTCTAATCTGCTCGCTTTAACTTCATCTTCAATATATCTCAGCCTCACCTCCATTTCACCTCAAACATAACTTGACCTTACCCTGACTTTGCCTTGCACCCACACATTTCAACCTTCATCTCAGTGGTATCATTAACCATATTTTTTTTGTAGGAAAATTGTTATTAATAAATTATGTAGTTGTTTTCCTGGTTTTGTTAACTACCAGTAAGTAGTTGCCTGCCTTCAGCAACACCATCATAAACCGGAAGCACAATGGTAAATGGTAAACATTCTAATTTTTCAAAATACTTGGTACTTATATAGGTTAGCAAATATGCTACCAATTGAAAGTATAAAAGAACAGAATTGCTGGAAAAACTCAGCAGGCCAGGCAGCACTGAGAAGGAAAAAGAATAAGTGTTTCAGGTTGATGACCTTTGTCAGAACAGGAAAAGAGAGAAAACAAACAAGTTTTAAGTTGTAGAGAGTGAAGAGAGGACAGAGATAATATCTGTGGGAGGGTAAGACTAGATTTGCCATAGGAATAAGGTGTAGATGCAATCATAAGGTTACTGAGGGGTACTTAGAGAGTCAAAATACAAAAGAACACAAAAGCTGTGAAATATAGAGCCATGGACAATGTACCATTGTGAAGACAAAAACTGAACCAATATTACAGATGAATGAAGGACAGCAGAACTGGCCAGATCTGCTACAAACAGAGAAACGGAATGACCTGAAGTTACCTCTGCCTCCTGCACTGCTACAACAAGAACAGAAAGCTGCAGCATGTCCAACTGAAAGATAAGGTGTCTTTCCTCAAACTTATGTTAAGATTTGTTTTAACAGTACAGGGGATCACGGAAAGAGAGATCAGAGTGGGAGGTAACTAGAAGTGTAGGCTCATCCCTGAAATCTGAAGGCAGGTGCTCTGCAAAGCAGTCACCCCTATCTCCATCTGATTTCTTCTTAGCCTTCAAACTGAAATTAACCCATCTTTCATTTCTCATAGATGTTGTTTGCCGTGCTGAACATATCCAGCATTTTGATGGTTCTATGTATTATATTTATATAGCTCTGCTCTGAAATCAGAGCAGGTTAACCAAAAACAATATGTTTAATCCTGAAAGTGCGCTTATTACACCCCAAGTTAGATGATAGGTAAACTTCCCACAGGAGAGATTAATGAAAAGTATAAGATTTTGGAGAATTTTAAATTCGGAACATTCAAAGATATGGACAAAACAAAAAGATCATGGGGAAGAAAAGTCACACTCCAATATAAATGTGAGCACTGCTTCTGACCACAACAATATTCTGAGTTAGGATCCTTTTACATTGGTAGAGAAAATAAATAGATCTGATTAGATCCTACGTTTGCTCTAGTCCTTTCTGGGTCAGGGCTGCTATGGCATACAGGGCTGCATTTCATCAAGATCTACGAAGAATAAGCCATCATACTAGCTCAGAAAATTCAACTGGTATCACCGTAACAGTGATACTTCATTATACCCTGTGATTAAGCATTCTTTACAAACTTGGCTCCAGTTCCGCAATTTTTTTAATCTTAAAAAATTTGAACTTTGTAGTTTAATTTATCGAAATTACTTTTTAAGCCTTCTTTGAGTGATCCGATTTTTTTACATTGGAAAAATAAAGGTATTCATTCTTTTTGGATTTAATTAAAGAAGATAGACTGATGTCTTTTGAACAATTAATTGATAAATATTCTCTTTCACACTCACACGATGGTTCTATCAACAGTGATGTTATGTCTTAGTTTGAAGAAAATTAGAAGTCGATCCTTTGAACCTATGTTTGATTTTGAGAACAGATGGGGTTTATTTGCTCGTTACTATCATTTGAGTTAATTGATAGATTTCCTCCACAATCTAATTGTAAATTTTTGGTACAATTTTTTTTCTTGCTGGCAGTTTGGTGTTTATCTTTAGAAGCTCTTTGTATGACACATGGCTCCAGGGTTGAACACCTAATGTTTTTTTCCCTCACTTTTTCTTGTTTAGTTAGGATTTTTTCTTTTTTTTTGTCACCAAAATCTTTTCAATCTTTAAAATAATGTTTTTTTTCTTGAGAGATTGTAAGTGGTGCTTACTTCGATGTACTCTTGTTAATTTTGGATACTAAAAATAAAAAGATTTGAAAAGGATACTTTAATATCCAAAGAGCTGAACAGGAATCCAAAACAAATGAAAGACTCCTAAGATTTACAAAAACACATTTTTACTTGGTGACTTCAAGACAGTGAAGACACACAAATGAACAGGGTGGTTTGTAATGTGTAGGGGAGGAGAGGTGCAACTAATAGGCTGCCTTAGTGGAGCATGACAGTGGTGATTTAGTTCAGACCTTGAAAATAAGCACAAGCTCCTCATATTATTTTTGATGGCCTTTCAAAAAGAAGACAGAGATTGAGGGGGGATCTGATTGAAACGTATAAAATCCTAAAGGGATTGGACAGGCTAGATGCAGGAAGATTGTTCCCGATGTTGGGGAAGTCCAGAACAAGGGGTCACAGTTTGAGGATAAAGGGGAAGCCTTTTAGGACTGAGATTAGGAAAAACTTCTTCACACAGAGAGTGGTGAATCTGTGGAATTCTCTGCCACAGGAAACAGTTGAGGCCAGTTCATTGGCTATATTTAAGAGGGAGTTAGATATGTCCCTTGTGGCTATGGGGATCAGGGGGTATGGAGGGAAGGCTGGGGCGGGGTTCTGAGTTGGATGATCAGCCATGATCATAATAAATGGCGGTGCAGGCTTGAAGGGCCAAATGGCCTACTCCTGCACCTATTTTCTATGTTTCTATGTAAAATGAAGAAGGATGGTTTGATACAGAAAGGGATTTGGTGGGCAAGGATGCTGCCTGTAATGAGTTTGTACATTCTCCCTGTAACTGCATGGGTTTCCTCCGGGTGCTCCGGTTTCCTCCCACTGTTCAAAGACATACCGGTTAGCAGGTTAATTGGACATAGTAAATTGTCCCATAATTAAGATAGGATTAAATTGGGCAGTGCAGCTCAAAGGGCTGTATCTCAATAAAGAAATAAACAACAAGACCAGAAATCTGCAACATGTCCAATTTAAAGATCAGCTTAAGGGCCAGTGTGGAGTTCAGAAGGAAGTAGTGGGAAGAAGATAAAACCATACATGAAGAAAGAAATGAAGAGTAAGGAGATGGGAATTTGGGAATAGGGAGTATAGCAGGTTAAGAATAGCATCATGAAGGGTAGAAAATATAAGGGAAATGTAGATATAAAAGTGAGATACAGAAAAGTAAAAAAGGGTAATGCAGAAGAAATTAAGGAGCAGAGGGAAGGAAAGGAAAAGAAACTGAGGAAGTTTTGGAGTTGACAAGTGGCATTGGAGATACACCAAGCACTCTTTGAATGGATAAAGAACGGGGGGGGGGGGAGAAGGGAATGGTGTTAGAAGGGAGAGGAAGACGAAAGATGAAAGGGAGAAAGAAAGAGTTGAGAGGTTGTAAGCAGCTGAGATAGAGAGAAAGTTGTGCAATGAGGGAAAGTGAATGAGAGATGAGGAAGGAATGGAAGTGGTTAATGAAAGAGTTGGAGAGGCAAGGAAACAAAACTGAGGAAGACGATGAAGAATGAATTAATACAAAAAGGATTGGTGAAGGAAAAGTGATTAAGATCAAAGAAATAAAAGAATAAGGATGAACAGAAAGGAGAGGTTTCAATTTCATCTGAACCAATAATAAATAGTTTTTTATATTACATTTTTAAAACTAATATGTAAAATAACAGCTGAAGTGACATATTATGGAAATGCAAACACGAGGAAATCTGCAGATGCTGGAAATTCAAGCAACACACACGAAGTGCTGGTGCAATGCAGCAGGCCAGGCAGCATCTATTGGAAGTGGTACAGTTGACGTTTTGGGCCGAGGCCCTTCGTCATGACTAACTGAAAGAAGAGATAGTAAGAGATTTGAAAGTGGGGTGGGGGGGAGATCTGAAATGATAGGAGAAGACAGGAGGGGGAGGGATGGAGCTAAGAGCTGGAAATTTGATTGGCAAAAGGGATACAAGGCTGGAGAAGGGAGAGGATCATGGGATGGGAAGCTTAGGGAGAGAAAAAAGGGGAAGGAAGCCCAGAGGAAGATGGAGAGCAGGCAAGGAGTTATAGTGAGAGGGACAGAGGGAGAGAAAAGAGAGAGAGAGAGAGGGAGAAAGGAGGATAGATAAATAAGTAGATAGATAGATAGATAGATAGATAGACAGATAGATAAATACTTGTTCCGCTTACAAGGATAAGTGCCGGGAGTGAGATCGGTGGGAAGGGATGGGGGGGAACGAATGGACAAGGGAATCGTGTAGGGAGCGATCCCTATGGAAAGCAGAAAGGGGGGGAGGGAAAGATATGCTTGGTGGTGGGATCCCGTTGGAGGTGACGGAAGTTACGGAGAATTATACATTGGGCCCGGAGGCTGGTGGGGTAGTAGGAGAGGACAAGAGGAACCCTATTCCTAGTGGGGTGGTGGGACGATGGGGTGAGAGCAGATGTACGTGAAATGGGGGAGATGCGTTTAAGAGCAGAGTTGATAGTGGAGGAAGGGAAGCCCCTTTCTTTAAAAAAAGAAGACATCTCCCTCGTCCTAGAATGAAAAGCCTCACCCTGAGAGCAGATGGGGTGGAGACGGAGGAATTGCGAGAATGGGATGGCGTTTTTGCAAGAGACAGGGTGAGAAGAGGAATAGTCCAGATAGCTGTGAGAGTCAGTAGGCTTATAGTAGACATCAGTGGATAAGCTGTCTCCAGAGACAGAGACAGAAAGATCAAGAAAAGGGAGGGAGGTGTCAGAAATGGACCAGGTAAACTTGAGGGCAGGGTGAAAGTTGGAGGCAAAGTTAATGAAGTCAACGAGCTCAGCATGCGTGCAGGAAGCAGCGCTAATGCAGAAGTCGATGTAGGGAAGGAAAAGTGGGAGACACATATAAATATAGGCTTGGAACATGGATTGTTCCACAAAGCCAACAAAAAGGCAGGCATAGCTGGGACCCATACGAGTGCCCATGGCTACACCTTTAGTTTAGAGGAAGTGGGAGGTGCCAAAGGAGATATTGTTAAGAGTGAGGACTAATTCCGCTAGTCGGAAGAGAGTGGTGGTAGAGGGGAACTGGTTAGGTCTGGAATCCAAAAAGAAGCGGAGAGCTTTGAGACCTTCCTGGTGCGGGATGGAGGTATTTAGGGACTGGACATCCATAGTGAAAATAAAGCGGTGGGGGCCAGGGAACTTAAAATCATTGAAAAAATTCAGAGCATGAGATTTGTCATGAACATAGGTGGGAAGGAATTGAACAAGGCGGGGATAAAACAGTATCGAGGTATGCAGAAATGAATTTGGTGGAGCAGGAGCAAGCTGAGACAATGGGTCTACCTGGACAGGCAGGTTTGTGTATCGTGGGTAGGAGGTAGAAACGGGAAGTGCGGGCTGTGGAACTGTAAGGTTGGTGACAGTGGATGGGAGATCCCAGAGCTGTTAAGGTTGGTGATGGTGTGGGAGACAATGGCCTGGTGCTCCTTAGTGGGGTCATGATCAAGGGGTAACTAAGAGGAGGTATCTGCGAGTTGTCGCTGTGCCTCGGCAAGGTAGAGGTTAGTACGCCAGTTTACAACAGAAGCCACACTCAGGTTGGAGGAACAACACCTTATATTATGCCTGGGTAACCTCCAACCTGATGGCATGAACATTGACTTCTCTAACTTCCGTTAATGCCCCTCCTCCCCTTCTTACCCCATCCTTTATTATTCTTTATTTTTTTCCTCCTTTTTTTTCTCTCTCTCTCTTTTCTCTCCCTCTGTCCCTCTCACTCTAACTCCTTGCCTGCTTCCCATCTTCCTCTAGGCTCCCCTCCCCTTTTCTTTCTCCCTAGGCCTCCCGTCCCATGATCCTCTCCCTTCTCCAGCCTCATATCCCTTTTGCCAATCAACTTTCCAGCTCTTAGCTCCATCCCTCCCCCTCCTGTCTTCTCCTATCATTTCGGATCTCTCCCTCCCACTTTCAAATCTCTTACTATCTTTTCTTTCAGTTAGTCCCCCGAAGGGTCTCGGCCCGAAACGTTGACTGTACCTCTTCCAATAGATGCTGCCTGGCCTGCTGCATTCACCAGCATTTTGTGTATTATGGAAATGGTTGGAGTTGAACAGATCGTAGAAACATATGCCAAACACTGAGCAGCAAATGGCAGCCTGTTACTCCTTTAGGATAAATGCATGGTTGACCTATAAGTGGTTTAATATTAAATTTCAATGAAGCTGAGAATTTTGGTGATCTTTTGAGAAGATACAACCCCAAGATTGATGTTTCATGTGGTGGTGCTGCCTGCTGACAAGTAGTAATTGTTCCTCATTGAAATTACAAGGGATCTTGCAGAATGGTGCTTTAATTTTTACAGGAGCTGCCCCAACAACATATATGAGCAGCTGCTGAAATTACTGACATTTAGGTGCTCCAAAACATGGTTGTGATCAGAGATGGATAGCTGAAGCTGAGAAGAGGTGGATTGTTTTGTTAGGATGATGGAAGCATGAAATCAAATCTGGAAGCGCTGAAATGGCAGACACAATTTAGGAAGTAATGAGGGCACAAAGTAATACTTTGCAACTGCTGCTGAATGTGAACTCATCGCACTGAACAAGTATGTCCTAAGTAATCTAAGCAAACAAGGCTCCCACTAAATTGAAATGAGCTAATTATCATGATTTCAATGCTTCAGAGATAAGTGTGCTTGTGGATAAATCAGAACTTCTAAATTGAACATCAAGCCAATGGAAGCTATCTAACACAGTTATTTTCACATCCAGTTTATATGGCACCACATTCTTGTTACTCGCGCAAGATATATGAAGCAACACATAACAGGAGACTATTTATCTTAAAAATTGCACGTTGCTATAACAGCAACAGTACAGCTCTCCTTGCTTGCCTCAGCTGAACACAGATGAAAGCCTTATCAACACTTCCATGACCTCAAGGCTCAGCCATCAACTGAAGTGTTTGGTGCCCTTTTCTGAGCATTACTCATGCACTTAGAGCATCAAACTGGTGTCTAAATCATGTGCATCACACTGAACAAGTCTGTTGTAAGTAGTGTAAGCAAACAAGGTTCCACAATAAATCGTAATGAGCCAATTATCATGCCACACTAGTGAGCCAGTTAATGCACGTGTGAAAAACTTCCAGCAATAGAATACAGAGCAGAAAATTTCATTGTCACGCAGCATGCATTGGAGACCAGATGCAAATATTGCCAAATGAAGTTAAGTATTCCAGCCAAGGTATTTTTTTAAGAAACCTGAGCATGCTTTCAAAATCACAAAGGACTCCTCACCACAACTATTTTAAATGATTATTAATTGCTGGTTGATTTCTTGACAATTTTGCAATGATTTTACAAATGTTTTATTACTTGTATAGTGGCTTTGATTTAAAACATCTGCAGGAACGTATTCAGAGACAGTAAATGACCATGGATAGTACATAAACTCGTTGCTTCCACGTACGGGTGTTTTTGTATGCATTCCACATTGAAATACGTCAAAGTGGAAGAATAGACAAAGGGTTCAAAATAGAAGCACAAACTGTCAGAAGGAAAAAAAGAGGAAGGTGAAAAAATAGTTTTCAGCCAAAAAGAAAGAAGACATGGAAGATCACATTGAAGTAGAAGTGCCCTGGAGACCCATGTCAGTAACACAAGGGCCCATCATGCTTAGTTATTCCATTACATCTTAAATCCAGGCTGGTGTGCATGGTAGAACAAAGTTTATTCTAATAAACCTGCATTAGGCCCTTTCCTCTTCAGATAACATGGGAACTAGTTTGGGCTGAGATCGAGCAGGAATGGGGAAAAGAGATGCTTTTGAAAGAAGATGAGAAGATTACTATGGATGCAGTAGGAAAAATTCAAACAGCACTGTACAAAGAGAGAAATATTGGAAATACAGACAGACATGGAAAAAAATCGCTTTGTCCACCAATTCCACAATGACCATAAACCACCTATTTACATTAATCATGAATCTCATCTACACCCCCACCACCCCAGATTTTATTCTCCTTTTATTGTTTTTGTAATGGTCAAATATCTCCCAATTCATGCCTGTGGGATGTGGCAAGAAAGAGGAGCACTTGGAGGAAACCCATTTGGTCACACAAGCAACATACATACTCCACATCTGCAGCATTGAAGGTCAGGATTGAACTGGGTCGCTTGCACTGTAAGGCTGCAGTTCTACTAGAGGAGGTCAGAGGCTGAGTATCGTGCAGTAAGTAACTCACCCCCTGACATCCCAAGGCTCAATTAAAAAGTGCTTTGACATGCTCTAAACTTCTCAGCACTGGATTTGAGAAGTTTGACATTTACCAGATAATGCCACTTAACTGGCTCTCAATCTATTGTACAAACGTTCGCTACCTCTACCATTTGCATATTTTGGCCACAAGTTTTACAAAATACATTGCAATCTTCCAACAGCACCTTGCAAACCTGTAGTTTTGGCACTCTGAAAGGAAGGTACAGCAGGTTCGTGGAAGCTCAAGTGAAATATTTTTCAATAGTTTCTGTCATAACTTAGATAAAAACATTTTGAAAAACTAGCAGTGGATTGATCTTGTGTGATGATTAAAATGAGAAGAATGAATTGTCAGCTCATTTTATACCTCCCCAAATTCTTATTTCTATTGGTTTTCACCTTCTTGTGGTCACATGATGCAATAGTAACAAAACAATTGATCATCAAAAGACTTATTATTGACAAGTTATTAAAATATTCTGGAAATGTTCCAGTATTGAATCTGATTCTGGTTATACAAAAGACACATGTGAACAACCAAATTTGAAAATGTTTCGAGAAAAGTGGCAGGAAGAAGATGCTAAAGCCTTTAAGAAAGAATTGCCAGTCCATTTTATATCTATCCTAATTCTTATTTCTATTGTTTTTTTTAACCTTCCTGTTAGTCACATGATGCAACAGTAACAATATTGTTGATTATCAAAAGACTTAAATTGCTTTCACAGCCTTGTGTTTCCTCCTGCACACTAGTTTACTTTTTTGCTTCTGGTCCTCATACCCTAAAATTAATAAACAAGACCTTCCTTATGTCAATCTTGGAGGAGAGTCATTTTCCAGCCAAGAATCCATAACTCAGTTGTTATTCTGGTTACTAGTTAAATTCTTCTCCCCCTCCCCACCTCTCCACCCCTCCTCCCCTCCCCCCCCCTCTCTCCCTCCCTCCCTCAAATAAAACAATTTAACGTTTGGTGTATCGAACAGATTTTGATTGCATTCATGTGAGAAAGAGAGAGAGAGAGATAGAGACAAAGACTTTCCACAAAATTAGACTGTTCACTCTCTTGATATTGTGTTTTGAGATTAATCCAGAGAAGTTACAATCAGCATTATTGTTTTACTATTTTATTGCTCTATCTTCATGTGGAGATGTGTGAAAATCTGTTCGACTCACCCTCTTGTCAGGTGTAAGGAATGACCAGCCTTTGTATCACAATGAGAAAAAAAATCAAAATAAATGAAAATAATTCTAATACAAATTTGGCCAACATATATTAACAACCAAATTCCATGTGGAATAATTTTAATCTAATGTGCCTGCAGGAGACTAACATGATGAGATAGACTACTCAGTTTAAAATAAAATTGGTCAGTGTATATAAAAGTCAGATAATCACTTTATATACCTGAATATAGAATTAAAGGCTCAGCAGCTCCATGTCCAAGATAGAGATAAACAAGATAGTAAGATTGAGATTGTTGTTTGAAATCTCCAACACAGTAAAATTCATGTCACCACTCTGCATGGTGCTTTTAAAAAAGTATTTATTTACACAAATAGAGGGGCTGCCTTGAAGTATTGGAATGGTTCTCCACCCACAATTGCGGCTGAATAGCACCATTCTCAGCACTATATGTTCACTATTCAGTTATCTCAATTGTCAACAAGTAGTGATATCACAAGTGCAGCCATCATAAAAGCAGCAGTGACAATGCAGTCAGTGGACTATGTCAAGTACTTGATCTGATTCTGGATATATAAAAGGCACATGTGAAAAACCGAACTTGAAGAATGTTTAGAGAAAAGTGGCAGGGAAAGGCATTAAAGCCTGAAAATTGGATCAACGGGTTCTGATTTTCTGCTTAACACACCTTAGCTTTCACTGCAAACACATTCCTGGCCTAGTGATCACCAGAAAACAGACCTAGGCACTACTCAACGCAATGCATTCTAGTAGGCCCCACGTTTCTTCAGCATCAGTTGCATAATCAATTCAGTCATAAGTCATGCACCACACTTCCCCATAAGTTGTAGCCTCTGCGTGCAGCTTACAGGCAGGAATACACGACGTGACTCAGTTGCAGTTATGGCTATTCAAAGGATTCTCTACTAAGACTGACACACCCAACTGTGTGGTTTTATTACACTGGGCAGAAAGCTCAAAATCTTCCCAAAGTTCAAAAGGTGTGCTGAAGTTAACTAAGGGTGTTGTTTTGATCCCAATATTGAACTGATGAAAGAGTTATTTAATGGGTGCTTAGGTGGTGACATTACTGACAGCAACCTATTTTTGAAGTAATGAATGGGAGAGTTGTGATCTTCAAATCACATGGAAAAGATGCGCCCAGCTATGAGGAGTCTACTCAGAAATATTAACTCCTACCTGGACCCCACGGATGAACTATGTCTTGCCAGGCTTAGCTAGTTCAAGATGTCATCATAAGAATATGAATTGTTGTGAGAAAGCTTATGGCCATGCTCTGCACTCAGCCTGGAAATTTAAGGTCACTTTGACATTCAGCTTTTTCACACATAAGTTCCTTCCAAGCAACCCTCTCTTCTAATATGCAATGGACTACTGACTCAGAGGAGTCACCCATGTATTATATTTGCACAGAGGCAAATTTGCTGACTGTGAGGGAAAATGTGACATTTTCTTGCAATGTTGTTTTCCCTATTCAGGTAGCCACTAACTGCACTCACATGCCCAGAAAAGTGCTCATTAGTATCCTAACGGGATCAGAGGGAAGGGTTTCCACATCTTCTGCATTCAATAGGTTGTGGATCATGAAAAGATTTTCCTCATGGTGAAAGTCATATTTCCAGGAAACAAATGTGACATGTTCATTCTGAATGAGACAAAGCTGCCAGACATTTTCCTTAGGGACTAGTCCTTCTACTCCAGGATCTATTGCTCTAGATTCTAGAGGAACAGATGCTGGATACAAGGAATACCCTCTACTATTTTGCCTGTTAACTCCAACTCACAGCTAAGGAGTACTGCTATAGCAAGAGCCAATCAAGTACAAAGTTCTTTGTGAATAATATCTCTGATCGTTCAAACTGTGGTTCTAGTTCATGAATCAGAGCAGAGGAACATTGCAGTATATGTCAGTCATTTGGGGAGACATCAACGTGTGCTGAATGCTGTGTAAGTTAGTAGTCTAAGGATAGTAGCTACTGCTAGAATAAAATCAACTTACAGACACAGAGCATAAGCAACAAGAGGCACAAGCTGAAGAACAGCAGAAGCAAAAAGGGTAGAGGAGATTTCTGGGAAATGTCACAGCAGGTCTCATCTCCCTGCAGTTTAGAAGAAGGGAACAGTGACAGTAGAGCAAAATAGGATGCCTGTTACAGACACAAAAAATGCTAGTGAACGCAGCAGGCCAGGCAGCACCTATAGGAAGAGGTACAGTCGACCAAGTCCCTTTTGGACCGAGACCCTTCGTCAGGACTAACTGAAAGAAGCGATAGTAAGAGATTTGAAAGTGGGAGGGGGAGGGAGAGATCCAAAATGATAAGAGAAGACAGGAGGGGGTAGAATGGAGCTAAGAGTTGGAAAGTTGATTGGTAAAAGGGATACCAGGCTGGAGAAGGGAGAGGATCATGGGACGGGAGGCCTAGGGAGAAAGAAAGGTGGGGGAGGGAGCACAAAGGATGGGTAAGGAGTTATAGTGAGAGGGACAGAGGGAGAAAAAAGAGAGAGAAAAAAAAGGAAACGGAAAATAAATAAATAAATAAATAAATAAATAGATAAATAAATAAGGGATGGGATACGAAGGGGAGGTGGGGCATTAACGGAAGTTAGACAAGTTAATGTTCATGCCATCAGGTTGGAGGGTACCCAGATGAAATACAAGGTGTTGTTCCTTCAACCTGAGTGTGGCTTCATCTTGACAGTAGAGGAGGCCGTGGATAGACATATCAGAATGGGATTGGGACGTGGAATTAAAATGTGTGGCCACTGGGAGATCCTGCTTTCTCTGGCGGACAGAGAGTAGGTGTTCAGCAAAGCGGTCTCCCAGTCTCTGTCAGGTCTCGCCAATATATAGAAGGCTGCATCGGGAGCACCGGACGCAGTATATCACCCCAGCCAACTCACAGGTGAGTGTCGCCTTACCTGGAAGGACTATCTGGGGCCCTGAATGGTAGTGAGGGAGGAAGTGTAAGGGCATGTGTAGTATTTGTTCTGTTTGCAAGGATAAGTGCTGTGAGGGAGATCGGTGGGAAGGGATGGGGGGGAAACGAATGGACAAGAGAGTCATGTAGGGAGCGATCCCTGTGGAAAGCAGAAAGTGGGGGGAGGGAAAGATGTGCTTAGTGGTGGGATCCCATTGGAGGTGGTGGAAGTTACGGAGAATTATATGTTGGATCCGAAGGCTGGTGGTGTGGTAGATGAGTACAAGGGGAACCTTATTCCTAGTAATACATACTTTATATTTATCATCCTTCACCAATAATCAGTTCAGAGAGCATCCAGATGATACATAATGATTGCTCATATTCCTCTTTGCAGGACCATCTGCACTGATCATAGCACATCAATGAGTAAATCCCTGTTCAATTCACTGAATTAGCTTAGTACAGCATTTTTTTGTGGAGAACAATTCACTCTGACGTATCTGCGAGGATGTGAAATTTACTTGTGGAATTCTCATTCTGAGCAGAGATAGTTGGAGCACCTCCTGCCACATTCTTCCTCAACTCTGCCTGGCAGTTCTCTACAAACCTGGCATTTATCATAGAATCAAAGAAATCTATAGCATAGAAATGGATTCTTTCAGTCACCTTGTCCATGGCAACCATGATGCTGTGCACACTAAGCCTCGTTATTTGCACGTCAATGATTCTGAGGTTCCTACTATTTACTCTACCAGAACCTGTCTTCCTAAAGTGCATAACCTAAAATTTGCTTGGATTAAATTCCATCTGCCACTACTGCATCCAACTTCCCGCTGATCTACACAAGTGTCCCACTGTATCTTTAGACAGCCATCCACCCATTACTCCATCACTTTTACTGTCTTACTGTTAACTCATTTACTTCCCTTTCCTCCATGGCCTTTCTTTGCTTTACAGCTGACCTAGTTTAGGTTAATAGTGCTTGGCTACCACAGAGTGTGACCTTTAACGATAGATGCCTTTCTCAGATAGTTTGCACCAAATTTTGGGAAGTGGTATCTGATTGTGTCTGGTCCTTTTGAGAAGTGTGTGAGACTCACTTTATAGTGTAATCTTAAGCTCTGCTGCTTCTTGGTTTATTTATGGAAATGTCTTGATTTATTTTGGGGAATCTGATTGGGAATTAGAGCAGTACATAATAATCAGCAAACCAGGAAAGTTAGAAATCCAGTTTTGTTACATCTAAATTTTAAAACCCAAACCAATCAGGACAGTGCACCTTTTTTCACTGCATTCAGCTAAAAGAAGTAGAAGATATGTTACTAGTGAATTGCCACACCTCTCAAGTAAGTGCAGGACATTTCATCAGAATGTTCCTGGGCCTGAAGCAGCAGCTCTTTATCTTTCCACAGATGCTTCCTGGCCTACAGAGTTTTACCAGTATTCTCTTTACCTCTTTCTCTTACTTTCAGTATTTGGTGCATAAGGACACCCATGTTTCATCCATCCTTTCCTTTTCTGAATCTATCTGAGAATCTTGTTCTTGGACTACAGTTCAGCATTCAACAGCATAATTCCCTCCAGGCTTAACTAGAGGTTTAGAGACTTCAGCCTTCACCCTGCCTTGTGCAGCTGGATCCTGGACTTCCCGTCAGATCGCCGGCAGGTGGTAAGAGTGGGCTCCCTCACCTCTGACCCTCTGACCCTCACCACAGGAGCCCCTCAGGGCTGTGTCCTAAGCCCCCTTCTTTACTCTCTGTATACCCATGACTGTGTCGCCACCCACAGCTCCAATCTGCTAATTAAATTTGCTGATGACACTACATTGATTGGCTTTATCTCAAATAATAATGGGGCAGCCTACAGAGAAGAAGTCATCACCCTGACACAGTGGTGTCAAGAAAACAACCTCTCTCTCAAAGTCACAAAAACAAAGGAGCTAGTTGTGGACTACAGGAAGAACGAAGACAGGCTCACCCCTATTGACACCAATGGTTCTGGCGTTGAGAGGGTGAACAGTTTCAAGATCCTCAGTATACACATCACCAAGGACCTCACTTTGTCTGTACATTCCAGTTGCGTGGTGAAAAAAGCACAACATCACTTCTTTCATCTCAGACGGTTGAAGAAGTCCCCAAATCCTAAGGATTTTCTACAGGGGCACAATTGACAGCATCCTGACTGGCTGTATCACTGCCTGGTATGGGAACTGTACTTCCCTCAATCGCAGGGCTCTGCAGAGAGTGGTGCTGACAGCCCAGCACATTTGTGGAATGTGACCTTCCCACTATTCAGGACATTTACAGTGACAGGTGCATAAAAAGGGCCCAAAGGATCATTGAGGACCCAAGTCACCCCAACCATCTTCTATTCCAGCTGCTACCATCTGGAAAATGACACTGCAGCATAAAAGCCAGGACCAACAGGCTCCAGGCCAGCTTCTTCCACCAGGCCATCAGACTGATTAATTCATGCTGACACAATTGTATTTCTAAGCCATATTGACTGCTCTGTTGTATATATTATTGTACATACTATTTATTACAAATTACTATAATTTGCATATTGCACATTCAGATGGAGATGTAAAGATTTTTACTCACATATGTGAAGGATGTAAGAAATAAATTCAATAAAGCCAATACAATTCAATTCAATTCAATCAACATTCAGATAATAATGTCAGTGTTTCTCAAATCAACATTCAGATAATAATGTCAGTATTTCTCAAATCAAAGTAGATAACCTCAGATGTATCCATGTTAAAGTGCATTTGTCCAATAATCCAACTTGTTTAAATCATATTGGAGCACCTTTCCATTTACCTCACAAGTCACTAAACCAACCCTTACACTCCGCCTTCTCCTCCCACTATCTGATACCAACATCTGATATTTCACATTGTCTATAAACTTACAGGTCATGCTTAATTCCATTATCCATGCCATTACAATATATTGTGAATAGCTGAGACCCATGTGCTGATCCCTGTAGCATCCTATTAGTCACTGCCTACCACCTGTAAAAAGACTCGTTTATCCTGACTACCTGTTCCTATCCATCAACCAATTCTTATCCATACCAGTATATTACTGTCAATGCCATTATATTTAAATTTTACACATTAACCTTATGAAAGGCATACTGAAGGTCCAATTACACCATGTTCACAGATCCTCCCTTACTTATTCTATTAGTTATGTCATCAATATAGTCCAGTAGATCTATTAAGCATGATTTCCCATTCACAGACATGTTGATTTTGTCTAGTTTCAAAGGGTGGTGAAAGTAGAGTCCTTGACTATTTTTAAGGCAGATATATATATATACACATAGGAGCTACCTGTTCAGGAATCAAAGGAGGCAGATTTTGTGAATACATCAAAGGTTAGTGCACAAGCTCTTCTGTAGTTTCCAATCACTCTTCTGTGGCAATTAAACAGCTTACAATTAAATTCCAGCCACATTACCTGCCTCCTCCCACAAGTTCTAATGCCAAAGACACATTGGGAGAGCTTTACAGTTTCTACAAAGTAAGCATCTGGACGATCGCTTCATAATTCACTCATACATTTGCTTATACATTGTATTTTATAAGATAGTTTTTAGATTTATATTGTGCTTTTTATTGTGTTCTTTATACTTGTGTTGTTTTAATATATGCTGCATTGAAGAAAGAGTAACAATCATTTATTTCTCCTTTCACTCGTGCATTGAAGAATGACAAACAATCTTGAATCTTGGTAGATATTTGAAAAGGTCTAAAATGCTATTGCGGGTAGATGACAATGTAGAATTAAGGTTACAATCAGATCAACAATGGTTTTTTCAAATAGTCGAGCAGTTTCAAAGAATCAAAAAGCCTAATTCTGCTCCCTATTCTGTTGTTTGCATTTTAAATATAATGCAACCTTCATGTGACACAATGGGCATTGGAGACAACTTAACATCTGACTTATGAGGTGAATTATAAATGAAACTAATCTTTATGTATTTTTTGTTTTGAAAACATGTTAAACGGTCATTCCATAAACTGAAATTCTGGTATAACTAGGTGCGTTGTATCAAGTTTGCCCTATAATCAGACAGCCTGTTGTAATACAGTAACTGTTTGACCAGCTGGAAATGTAACATTATGTTTTGTTTTATTTTTCCTTGACAATAAAATCCAATGCACCTTACTTAGAGTCGTCTGATTGCTCTCCTAGTTGTTTTTCTTGAAATTTATTCTAGGATGTCTGACTGCTCTTGTTTTCTTGTTTGCTCTTGATTCAAAGCACATTTATATTTTGATTATGCCATAGGTCATTGATCCTGATTAATTGTTCTATATTATTGCATAAAACAATATATCTAGTTAACCTGTTCTGTTATACTCAACAAGTGCACCAAATATTAATATTGTTTCTGGTTTCATTCTCCTCCCTATCTATCTAAACTTCTTTTCTTTTTTGTTCTTCAACACACATTTAAGTACTTCCAGAGAAAAAGCAACCAATTCACTCAGCCACCGTGGCTGTAACAAGAAAGACATTTGAACAACAATCATTGATTTGTGCGATATCACCAGATGGAGTCTTGGAACATGAGTTTATGATTGAAGGTAGGAACAAAAGTAAATTTCACAGATACTGACAATGTATGGCTTCTGGCTGTCAGATTGCACATCTCTTCTGAAGTTGGCAAGAAAACGGGAATATTTGCATGATTCACACTTCAAGAACCAAGAAATTTTTCATGGTTATAAATTCACCTTTCACACATTTGTTGTTGTATGCAGCTATGAAATAAAACAACTTAAGTACTCTATTTATTTAAGCTGCATATGTGAAGTAGAACTAGTTAATTGTGAATTATACATTGAAGCACAACTATGTAGCATAATTCACAAAGCTGGTACTGTGAAAATATATTAAAGCTTGGCAGTAATCCAATTTCTCTTCTTGAATGGTAAATGCTAACAGAAAATTTAAATATGTTCTGAAACAGCACCCCCCCAAAAAAAACATCAGCAGCAAGGCAGCATGTGTTACGAATAATAGATTTATTAAAATTTCTTATTATACCCACACATTTGTGAGTTTGAAAGACTGAGAGAGTCCCAAGATTAGCTTATACCATATGTGTTTACTTGGATACTTGTATTCTTGGTTCCTTGCTTCTTATAATAGGTAAATAATAATGTATGTGTTGTCATGTAGTACTTCATTTATCTTAAAATAATTCAGATATATGCTCATAAATACATTATATATATTCTTTAGTTGCCAAATAATTCTTTAACGTGACTCTTCATATTTTATCACAAACATATTTACTGGATTTCAACACAAATAATTCATTTGCTGGGTCGCAGTAACAAATGTGACTGAAAACTTAATTAAGCTTACTACTAGTTTCATCAATGGGAGGCTCTTGTCCATACATTTCTCTCTTGCCAGAGATGTTACTAATGATTTTCACATGAAGATCATGGAATAAATATTTGTTTCCAATTTGAGAATTTTGGATAGCTATCTTTTGCTTCTCGTGGGAGACATGGTCTTTTTAGTCCGTGAGCCAGGACCCCAAATTTGGGCCACCAGTACCATCTGGGGGGAATAATTCTTTTAGTGATTTT
This sequence comes from Mobula hypostoma, assembly GCF_963921235.1. Classification (NCBI taxonomy): domain Eukaryota; kingdom Metazoa; phylum Chordata; class Chondrichthyes; order Myliobatiformes; family Myliobatidae; genus Mobula; species Mobula hypostoma. The sequence continues at coordinate 58,979,320 of NC_086102.1, read as the reverse complement.
TGGCAAGAAATAAACCCCTAGTGCTAGAAAATATGTGATAGCATTGCAGTGGTGGGAGCTTTCTGTGAGAGAACTGGGAGTTGCACCTCCATGCTATAAGAACCATGATCCCATGGTGCTTTGCCTATGATAAGATAAATTATGCCAGGTACCTGTCCCCTTACTTTGCTCAGATGATGAACCTCTCAGAGAAGACTCCTTCTGTATATGAGGCCTTCTCAGTGCAGCTGTCAAATATCAACCCCTTTGGGCAGATCCCTGTGGACCAGGCTATTGAAGCCACAGTGAACAAAGACACACAGACTCCTGAATGCTGGAGCTATCAAGTGTTACTACATAACAGCTGAGCACCACAGTGCATTCCTGGGGACAGTTAAGGGAGATGATGCAAGGCAACAAATCAGAGATTTGTCAAATCAGAGCTACAGCGACCAAGAATCCAGAAAGATGAGGAAGCAGTTTCAGCAGTGGCTAGCCTCGTACATGAATGGGTCAACCCATTTGCAGAGAAACGGGACCTCATTAGCATCTCTATGGCAAAGGCAGCTCCCAAGGACATTGCCTCCGACCTGATGAAGGCATATGAGATTGGTGAGCAATGCTATGCAACCTTCAAGGATGAGACACTAGAAGAAGACCCACCAGCAAAGAAATTCCATGACCCAATGAATACCAACAAGCTGAAAACATTCAGTGATATGTGTAAGAAGAGAGAGGTGAAATCAAATGGGAGGGCGATCATCTTGAAGGCAGGCAAGCCTTTGTTTGGACGTATCATAATGATGGCACAAGGGCGCAGTCTTCGTATGGAGGATATCCTTTCTCATCCCCTTGGACTATTGCCCTGGGCCCTGTCCACACCAGAAGGATCGCTGAGAAAGACAAATAAAGCTACTTTAGCCACAACCTTGCAGAAAAATGTAGCAGTAGAAGAGCAACTCCCAGGAAACTCTGCTACAGTGGTTGATGGAATGAACTTGGTCCAAAGAGTGAAAGGTGATCAAGTTACTTTCAGAGAAGTTGCTACAACAATTCTGGGTATGGCTCTGAGAGAAGGCAGTCAATAACTTCAGGTATCACCTTTTCTGTGCCAAGGAAAGGTGAAATCGAAAGTCATCAACTCCCACCATGCAAAACATGCATTGCTAGCCAACTACCAGATATGGAGAAGATGTTTGGAGAAGGACCCACAAATGCCATGCCCTGTTGGCAGAGGATGGAAGATGGAGAGAGAAGAGGAAGCTAAACAGTTGGTGATGCATTGGATGGAAAGCCAGCCAGCACCCAATGCCATTCTGGATCTACTGGCCTGTAACTGTCCAAAAAAAATGTTTACTCCCAAGATGTATGTGTGCCTCAGGTGCACTGACGTGTAGACATGTGTGAGAACCAGACTTCCACCTCAGAGAGTGTGGAAATTTCAGATGAAGATGTGGAAGACTTGGAAAATTATTATGATTATTAATAGGTTATGAAAATATGGAAAACAAAGTACAGAAAGCAGTCTTTGATTAAATATATCCATTTTACAACCAAATGGGGCCTAGGTTATGGCCGTGTGGAGCCCCACATTTGAATTATTGTACTGTAATTCTATATGCTATGACAAAAGCTTAAGATTGTTTTGACTTGATACAACAATAGGGAAAATATCATGACATTGATAAAGCTCCAGAAATCTCTCCAAATGAATTTTTTTTTTACCTTTTGGGGGGTGGGGTAACATTTTCTGCTATACTGATGTTAATATGGAATATTTACAAAAAGTGATTACTTATTTGAAGTAACAAAGCTACCACTGGTGCAATGTTATCACATATTTTCTAACTCTAGAGATGTATATCTTGCCAAAAATCACTATGAGCATTATTCCCCTCAGATGGTACCGACCAACCCTACTGGCTTACAGACTACACACATCAAAGTTGCTGGTGAACGCAGCAGGCCAGGCAGCATCTCTAGGAAGAGGTACAGTCGACATTTCAGGCCGAGACCCTTCGTCAGACGAAGGGTCTCGGCCTGAAACGTCGACTGTACCTTTTCCTAGAGATGCTGCCTGGCCTGCTGCGTTCACCAGCAACTTTGATGTGTGTTGCTTGAATTTCCAGCATCTGCAGAATTCCTGTTGTTTGGCTTACAGACTAATTGTGATGTCTAGGTATTGTTACATTTTGCATAGTAAGCACTATTAGCACCCTGGGGAATATTAATGTAGAAATGAGTCCATGGGAAGCTTGAAGCAGGCCCAGAGATAAAAGGAATAAGACAGCAATTCAATCCCCATCATTTTCATTTTTTCCCATTCTAATTTTTGTGGGGACGCCCTACTTTTGCAAGAGATATTATACAGAATATTTTTTCACAGAAAACATTACCTTGATTTTGATTATTTCTCATGGACCTGGGAGGTACAGAGCAGCAGAAAACTTGTCTATGGAAGACATCAGGATTGTTCACCACTAATTTAATTTTTATCATGTCTCCATACATGGACTCTTAAATAAGAGCATTAAGCTACTTGGGAATAAGATGAGAAGAAAACTCGTACCTTCACCAAGGTGATTGTTTTTTTTTAATGCTCTAAATCACCAAGTACATTCAAAACAGAGAGCAACAGATTTCTGGTAGTGAAGGAAGAGGAGAGGATGGCAGCACGATGCAGCATGCAGCGGCCACTCCGGTGAATGATATCTGTTATCTGTCAAGTAGGGTGCCGTGCACAATCCCGATTTGATGGAGACAGACGTGAGAGCACGGAGAAACTTCTGAAATGTCTTCTTCGCTGCAGCTGCTACTGTGTGATCGAGGATCTCCGGAGAAGGCCCTGAGTCCTCGGCTTTTCTTGTTGCTTGGCGGCTGGGGCGGGGTCGAAGCACTTGGCAGAGGATGGTGCTCGGGAGGCTGTATTGGAGGGGCTGGTCTGAGGCTCGAAGTTTTCGGACGGACTCAGAGTCGGCTGTGGTCAGGTGCTTCCAATGCATCAACAGTTGTCAGCGCCTGGAGGTTTACGGCAGGGAGAGTTTCTCCCTTTTACCGCCAGCTATCGAGACCATCGGGAGTCGGTCGGAACTTTGAGACTTTTTTTTACTGTACCCATGGTCTGCTCTTTATCAAATTATGGTATTGCTTTGCACCTCTATAACTATATGTTACAATTATGTGGTCTTGTTAGTCTTTGGTTTGGCCTTTTTTTTGTGATATCACTCTGGAGGAACATTATATTATTTCTTAATGCATGTATTTCTAAATGATAATAAACGAGGACTGAGCGTCCTCATAATCTAATCTAATCAGAGGATAAGGGTTTGTTGAGGGAATTATGTTAAAATAAAAAAGAAGCCTTATGGGGAACTTTCCAGCTCCAGCAACAGGGGTTCAATCCCAACCTCTGACAGGATTTGTGTGGGATTTGCACATACTCACCCTGACTGAATGGGTCATCCCTGGGTGTTCTGGCCTTCCCCCACATCCCAGATGGACAAGTTGTTAGGTTCATTGGCCAATGTAAGTTTCTCCTAATGTATAGGTGAGGAGTAGAATCTGAGAATAGTTAATGGGAGCATGGGGGTGGATAGAATCATAAAACAGGGTAAATGGTTGGTTGATGGCTGACACAGTCTCAATAGGCCTGCCCAGTGTTGTATTTTCTATGACTCAGTGGGCTGAAATCTGTGCAGGAGGTCAATTGTTGATGATGCAGCCAAGGTTTAAAAAGAGCTCGGGAGCTTTTAGCTTCTTGTTGGCGGCTGAAATCAGCATAAGAGGTTGTTCCTTGGTGATGCGATGTGAGGCTTATAAAGAGCTTGGGTGCATTTCAGCTTTACTCTCGGAGGGCAGCAATCAGCATAGGGACGATAAAAAGAAAGAAGGTGTAAGTAGAGCAGCCATTGTTGGAGAGGGGAAATTTTAGAGTGGTTCCAGGACTTTTGAGTTGGCTCAACAGCCTTAGGCAAGAACAGGCTTGGGTAAGCCACGGTACAGATTGTAAGTAAGTAATTAAGAAAGTTATTTTTTCAGTTAGTACATAATGTAGCTAGTGCACTAAGAATAGATCCAGAGGTAGTGGTATGTTCCTTGTGTGAGATGCGCAAAACTTGGGGGACCTCCAGTCTCCTTGATAACTACACTTGCACAAAGTGCATTGAGCTGCAGCTCCTTAAAGACCGTGTAAGGAACCTTCGCCACAGCTTGATGACCTTCAGCTCATACACGAGAATGAGGAGATGATAGATAGGACCTATAGGAAGATAACTTGCAGGAGGCAGGTCCCTAGGTGACTGACTGGAGAGGGAAAAGGAATAAGCGTCCTGTGCAGAGTACTCCTGATGCAGTTCCACTCAGTAGTAAATGTACTGCTTTGGATACTGTTTGGGTGAATGACCTACCAGGAAGAAGCACCACGACCAGGCCTCTGGCACTGAGCCTGGCTCTATGGCTCAGACAGGAAGAGGATTGCATTAGTGATAGGGGATTCTGTAATTCGAGGAGCAGAAGGCAAATTCTGTGGATGTGGAAGAGACCCAGATGGTATATTGCCTTCCAGGTGCCAGGGTCAGGAATGTCTCATATCGGTTCCATGGCACTCTAAAGGGGGAGGGTGGACAGCAGGAAGTTGTGGTGCACATTGGTAACAACATAGGAAGGAAAAGGGATGATGTTGCAAGGAGAAAATATAGGGAATTATGCAGAAAGCTGAAAAGCAGGACCACCAGGGTAGTAATCTCTGGATTGCTGCCTGGGCCACGTACTAGTAAGGGTAAAGAGAGGATGATTTGGCAGATGAATGTGTAGCAGAAGAACTGGTTCAGGGAACACCGTTTCGAATTTCTGGATCATTGGTATTTCTTCTGGAAAAGTTATGAACTGTAAAAAAAAAAGGACTGGTTGGAACCAATATCCTTGCTGCAGGTTTGCCAGAGCTGTTGGGCAGGTTTTGAAATAATTTGGCAGAGGGATGGGACCAGAGTGAAAAGGGCTGAGGATAGGGTATTTGGTATGCAAGTAGATGCAGTGTGAAGTGAGACTGTGAAAAACAATAAGGTGGATCATCTCATAGCATAGTTAGTCTGATGAGTATTATATTGTGGGCATCTCCGAGTTGTGGCAGAAAGAAGATCATAGTTAGGAGTTTAACATCCAAAGATATATATTGTATCAAAAAGACAGGCAGTTAGGCAGAGGGGTGGGATGCCTCCATTGGTAAAAAATGAAATAGTCATAGTCACAGTCATACTTTATTGATCCCGGGGGAAATTGGTTTTCGTTACAGTTGCACCATAAATAATAAATAGTAATAGAATTAGTAATAGTAATATTACTATTAGTAAATAGTAAATAGTAATAGTCATGGAAATAATAAATAGTAATAGAATAGTAATTGAAAATAGTAATAAATAGTTAAATAGTAATATGTAAATTATGCCAGTAAATTATGAAATAAGTCCAGGACCAGCCTATTGGCTCAGGGTATCTGACCCTCCAAGGGAGGAGTTGTAAAGTTTGATGGCCACAGGCAGGAATGACTTCCTAAGACGCTCTGTGCTGCATCTCGGAGGAATGAGTCTCTGGCTGAATGTACTCCTGTGCCCACCCAGTACATTATGTAGTGGATGGGAGACATTGTCCAAGATGGCATGCAACTTAGACAGCATCCTCTTTTCAAACACCACCGTGAGAGAGTCCAGTTCCATCCCCACAACATCACTGGCCTTACGAATGAGTTTGTTGATTCTGTTGGTGTCTGCTACTCTCAGCCTGCTGCCCCAGCACACAACAGCAAACATGATAACACTGGCCACCACAGACTCGTAGAACATCCTCAGCATCGTCTGGCAGATGTTAAAGGATAACATGATGTTAACAAGATGTTAAAGGATGTTAAAAGATGTTAAAATCAAATCTTTAGAAAGAGGTGACATAGGAAGATGTAGAATTAAGAATTGTGGGTAGAGTTAAGAAACTGCATGGATGAATAGACCCTGATAGGAGATATGTACAGGCTTCCGAAATGCAGACAGGATGTGGGCAACAAATTACAATGGGAGATAGAAAAGGCATGTAAAAAGGGCAAGGTTGCAATAATCATGGGGGATTTCAATATACAGGTAGATTAAGAAAATCCAGTTGGTCCTGGATCCCAAGAGAGGGAATTTGCAGAATGTCTACGAGATGTTTTTTCTAGAGTAGCTAATAGTTGACCCACTTAAGGAAAGGTGGTTCTGGGCTAAGTGTCATGTAATGACCTGTTTAAAAGGAATTACAGTGGTGTAAGAGAGGGGCAAGCCAAAGATGATTGCAGGGGGATGCTAGAAGGGATGATGGGGAAAACTCAGAAGACACAGCAATGAAACATCCCAAGGATGAAGAATATTCTAAAGGAAGGATGAGGCAACTGTGGCTGACAAAGGAAGTCAAGGACTTCATAAAACAAGACTGGACATATAGTTTACCAAAAATTACTGAGAAGGTAGAGGATTGGGAAGCTTTTAAAAAACAACAGAAGGCAACTAAAAAAGCCAGTAAAAGAGAAGAAGTGAAATACGAAGATAGGCTAGCTAATAGTATAAAAGAGGATGCAAAAAGTTTTTATATAAAGAGAGGCAAGAGTAGATATTAGAGCATTGGAAAATGCCGCTGAAGAGGTAGTAAGGGGAGGCAAGGAAGTCGTGGACAAACTGAATAAGTATTTTTTATCAGTCTTCACTGTGGAATACTCTAGCAGAATGCCAGAAATATGAGAATGTTAGGGGGCAGGAGTGAATGTCATTGCTACTATTAGGGAAAAGGTGCTTTGGAAGCTGAAAAGCCTGAAGGTAGATGAGTCACTTGGAGCAGATGGATTGCATCTCAGGATTATCAAAGAAGTAACTGAAAAGATTGTAGAAGCATTAGTAATGATCTTTCAAGAATCACTCGGTTCTAGAATGGTTCCTGTGGATTGTAAAATTGCAAACATTACTGCACTCTTTAAGAAGGGAGGGAGGCAGAAAAAAAGGAAATTATAGGCCACTTAGCCTGACTTCATGGCTGGAAAGATGTTGGAGTTTATCATTGAGGATGAAGTTTCAGGGTACCCGGAGGTGCATGATAAAATAGGAAAAGCTAAAGGGAAGATCATGCCTGACAAATCTATTGGAATTCTTTGTGGGAATAACATACAAGATAGACAAAAGTGAGTCAGTGGATGTTGTTAGTTAGATTTTCAGAAGGCCTTTGACAAGATGCTGCACATGAGACTGCTTAACAAAATAAGAGTCCATCATATTACAGGAAAGTTACTGGCATGGATAGAAAATTGGCTAACTGACAGGAAGAAAAGAGTGGGAATAAAGGAAGCCTTTACTGGTTGGCTGCTGGTGATGAGTGGTACACTGCAGGTGTCAGTGTTGGAACCACTTCTTTTCACATTGTATGTCAATGATTTGGATGAAGGTATTGATGGCGTTGTGGCCAAGTTTGTGGTTGATGCAAATATAGGTGGAGGGGCAGGCACTATTGAGGAAGCAGGGTTTCTGCAGAAGGTCTTCGACAGATTGGGGGAATGGGCAAAGAAGTGGCAGAGGTTCATGAGAATGATCCTGGGAATGAAAGGGTTATCATATGAGGAGAGTTTGATGGCTCTGGGCCAGTATTGACTGGAGTTTAGAAGAATGGGGGTGGGGGTATCTTACTAAAACCTATCGAATATTGGAAGGCCTCGAGAGAGTGGATGTGGAGTGGATCTTGCCTATAGTGGGGAGTCTAGGACCAGAGGGTAGAGCTTCAGATGTCTATTTAGAATAGAGATCAGAAAAAAAAATACATTTAGCCAGAGGGTGGTGAATCTGTGGAATTTATTGCCACAGATGGCTGTGCAGGCCAAGATATTTGGTATATTTAAGTCAGAGGTTGATAGGTTCTTGATTAATCAGGGTGTCAAAGGTTACGGGGAGATGCAGAAAAATGGGGTTGAGAGGGACGATGAATCAGCAATGATGGAGTGATAGAGAAGACCGAATAGGCTGTATAGCCTTATTCTGCTCCTATATCTTATGGTCTGACAACTCTTTGATCTGATTGAAAGAAATAACAGACACAAAGAGCTGAATGACCTACTCCTGCTCCTGTTTCTTCTGTTCCTATGAAGTACAATTATTGTGACTTAAATAGAAAAAGTCTGTAATTGAAAGGCTACATCTAATACTTTGAGTTCATTTAAGCAACGTGAATATTAACTTCTTACAATCTGTTTGTGAATTCAAATCGATTCAGTGCAATTCAAGTTTAATTGTCATTTAACCAAACAAGAATGAGACAGAGTTACCATGGGGTCAAGGTGCAAAGACATATTACAAACAGTCACACCCAGTAAGCAGACACAAGATTGCAATCATGTAATAAGAGTTTGGAGGCCCATCTCCACCCTCCCCCAACCCCGTGACACTGCTGCTTGATGCATACAATATACAAACCCATATAGAATATCAGTAAAAATACAACATTGCAGAATATGCATGTATATATACAGTCCAGAACCCCCAGTCCAGCGATATCATCTGTTAACTGGCCCCCGACTCTCGCTAAGCAACACTATTGCTTTGACGCCCATTCATTGCACTGACACCTGACTCCTGCTTGGCCAATCACTGGCTTGAGGCCCAGTCTTTGCAAAAAAAGCACATATAGAGTATTAGTAAAAATGCAACAAGACAAATATGTGTACATAGTCCAAACGCCTCAGACAATTTTAAATCTTCTGTCCCCACAACTGCGCTATGCAATCCTCAATAAAGCACAATGGCTCAGATACCTCACCTCTGGCAGCTGAAAAGCAAGTGACCCTGCAGCTTGAGACCCAAATCCATTGAGTGCCATTAAAAAATCTGTAGGTGGCCACAACAGAGCTTGCCTTCTACCAAGCGAAACCCTGGGAGGGCAACTCTGACTCCATTCTGGACATCATGCTACACCCGCCCATGGTGAAGCGCAACAGCTTCATCTCCTCACTCCAACTGGCCACTTCCATCCCACCCCTGCTCACATCCAATAAATCAGTGAATCCAACTTGCAGCATACCAGAATAACAATGTCCAAAGGGGTCTTGCAATCACAAGAAAAGCAACCAAGATGGCCACTTGCGATTTGACCGTGAGCCTCCATTGAGTCAGGCAGCGGCATGTTACGTAGCTCCTGCATTATTTCTGCCAGCGAGCAATTCACTGCTGGTGTAGACCTGCAGTCCTTTGAGTTCTTAATGTATAGCAGGATCTTGTGATCATTAGACGTACGGTTAAGTATAATGGTTGCACATTTTGTTGACTCCCTAAAAGCTGCTGTGTCCAGTCATACCACCATCTTGCTGGAAGAGTATATTTACAAGTACTTTTATGCAAAATTTGCAAACTATGCTTCCATCAGAGATAATTTGTCCTGAGTACATTCACATTGAAATTCCACTTTGATGTCTTGATCATTGTGAAAGTCTCCATAAGATTTTGGACACTCACTAGTTAAGTGAAGAATTTCGTACTAATATGGATCCATTTCAAGATTCACAGGTTTCACAATATTGGTTGAGAAAAAAATACATTATCCTATAAAGGATCCCTGCCATGGATATATATCCACAAGTAAAGATTGTGCAGGGACCCTTCATAGGAAAATGTATTTGTGGGATTATGGTGGGATGTTCAAGGTCATATAGAATCAGAATCAGATTTATTATCATCGGCATATAACATGAAATTTGTTAACTTAGTAGCAGCAGTTCAATGCAGTACATAATATAGAAGAGAAAAATAATAATAATAAATAAAATAACAAAATAAAATAAAAATAATAATAATAATACATCAATTATAGTATACATATATTGAATAGATTTTTAAAAAGTGCAAAAAACGAAATACTGTATATTTTAAAAAGTGAGGTAGTGTCCAAGGTTTCAATGTCCATTTAGGAATCAGATGGCAGAGGAGAAGAAGCTGTTCCTGAATCGCTGAGTGTGCGCCTTCAGGCTTCTGTACCTCCCACCTGATGGCAACAGTGAGAAAAGGACATACCCCGGGTGCTGGAGGTCCTTAATAATGGACGCTGCCTTTCTGAGATACCACTCCCTAAAGATGTCCTGGGTACTTTGTAGGGTAGAACCCAAGATGGAGCTGACTAGATTTACAACCTTCTGCAGCTGCTTTCAGTCCTGTGCAGTAGCCCCTCCATACCAGACAGTGATGCAGCCTGTCAGAATGCTCTCCACGGTACAACTATAGAAGTTTGTGAGTGTATTTGTTGACATGCCAAATCTTTTCAAACTCCTAATGAAGTATAGCCACTGTCTTGCCTTCTTTATAACTACATCGATATGCTGGGACCAGGTTAGATCCTCAGAGAACTTGACATCCAGGATCCTGAATCTGCTCACTCTATCCACTTCTGATCCGTCTATGAGGATTGGAATGTGTTCCTTCGTCTTACCCTTCCTGAAGTCCACAATCAGCTCATTTGTCTTACTGACATTGAGTGCCAGGCTGTCGCTGCGGCACCACTCCACTAGTTGGCATATCTCACTTCTGTACGCCCTCTTGTCGCCATCTGAGATTCTACCAGCAATGGTTGTATCATCAGCAAATTTATAGTTGGTATTTGAGCTATGCCTATCCACAAAGTCATCTGTGTATAAAGAGTAGAGCAGTGGGCTAAGCACACACCCGAGGTGCGCCAGTGTTGATCTTCAGCGAGGAGGAGTTGTTCTCACCAATCTGCACAGATTGTGGTCTTCCGGTTAGTAAGTCGAGGATCCAGTTGCAGAGGGAGGTACAGAGGCCCAAGTACTGCAACTTCTCAATCAGGATTGTGGGAATGATGGTATTAAATGCTTTGCTATAGTCAATGAACAGCATCCTAACATAGCTGTTTGTGTTGTCCAGGTAGTCTAAAGCCATGTGGAGAGCGATTGAGATTGCATCTGCCATTGATCTATTGTGGCAATAGGCAAACTGCAATGGGTCCAGTTCCTTGCTGAGGTAAGAGTTCAGTCTAGTCATGACCAACCTCTCAAAGCATAATTTTACATTTTAGATTGAGTTATACAATTTCAGGTATTTCTCAAATACCTGCTCTGTCATCATACGTCAAAATTGGGAATGCATTTGTAAATAGGGTTTCTGCCTCACTTCAGATGGAGGAGGGGAGGGGAGCTCCCCCCTTTTTGCTGTAATGAAGTCACTGAACTGATAGACGTACAGTTTCTTATTGTACAAGTACTATTGCATTCCACTTCTTTAGGATCCCAATGAAAACCACCAATCGAAAGTAATAATGTTTCCAAAGAAGGGACTAATGAAAGAAAGGAATTTTCTGCCTCAGAAATATGAAAAGAAAGATATGTGTGAGAACACACACAAGTCAAAGTCCATACAGAATTTTTTCACAGATGTAAAAGAAATTACACCCAAGGGAGGATGGTTCAAAATGCAAATTGAGAATTGCAACTTAGCAGAAAAAGGGAGTTCTAAAATTGGAATTACAGTAACAAGGGAAACAAAGATGTTATGTAACACAAATTATCAAGGACTACAAAGGGGGCAAGTCTGCAATAGAACAGAACAATTGAATAGACTGATTGGTAGATATGAAAGAAAATGTCAGAAATCAATTGAAGAAAACCATTTTGCAAGGAGCAAAGCACATGGAGACAAAGTCAAGAAAACGATTTCAAAAGATGAGCTTAGACTTCTAAATTGATTCTGAAATTGGATAATACAGAAACCAATTAAAAATCATCATTGTCATTATGTGGTGTGTTGAATGACCATGGGCGATCATGGCCCAAATGACCATGATTGTTCTTGGCAATTTTTTCGGACAGAAGTGGTTTGCCATTCCCTTCTTCTGGGCAGAGTCTTTATAAGACAGGTGACCCCAGCTATTATCGACATTCTTCTGAGGTTGTCTGTCTGGCAGCAGTGGTCGCATAACCAGGACTTGTGATATGTATCAGCTGCTAATATGATCATCCACCACCTGCTCCCATAGCTTCATGTGACCTTGATCTGATGTCTAAGCAGATGCTACAGCTTGCTCAAGGGTGACCACAGGCTAGCAGAGGGAAGGAGCACCTTACACCTCCTTTGGTAGAGATGCATCTCCACCCCGCCACCCAAATTAAAAATAAAGGCTGAATTGAACATCGAAGTCATCAAGTAACAAAACCATGTGCAGCGTTAACTGAAGTTAGCGAACACAGAAAGATTGAAGTGAGATAGCTAGAAAATGGCAGACAGTATATTGAAAATGAAATTATTTTAGTTCATTATTGTGCAGAAATGGTACAATGAAGATAAAACCAAGCATACTTACTGTTGCTTATGCAGAAGGAAGAGAATTAGAGGAGTCCATTTATATCAAATTAATCTAGATTTAACTGTGTGCTGAAGTCTGAGAAACGAAAGTGAAATCAGAAATTAGAAGATGCTCTGACTGATTGAACCTCCTACTTTATTGGCTCTAATTGCATTGAACATTATATTTTTATTGAGCTATTTCACTGTTAGACCGCCTACAAGTAAGGTTAATGGGAAAGAACTTATCCACTGTACTGCAAGCAGCATTGTAAATTTGCTGTCCCTAATCCTTTAAAAGTTTCTGCATGCAGTTCCTATTATTTGTAATGTTCATTTGCTGTACATGCAGTACTTGGAATGTTCAATCAGGTTCGTGGGTCTGGCAAGTGATACAGAAAGTACTCTCTCCAAATAGGTATATTAATCATTTATTCGACCAAACATTCATGTTCCACAAGTTGCAGACACTACAAAGCTGAATGTTCAACAAACCTACAAAGTTGAGAGTGCACACTGATCATACCTTCCCAGTGATCTAGCCTTAAACCAAGGAAGCCGAGAGCAAACCCCTTCCATGAGATATTTAAAATACCCAGAATATTTACATCTGGACACCAGCAATTATCCAAAAGTCGCAGCTCCTGAACTAACCAATCACAACAGAAGTGATTTTCGACAATCAGAATAAGGCATGCACCCACAGGACAGTACTAACATCAAGGAGGTATGGCTTAGTGCCGTTTAAAGACTACCTACTTCTATGAAAGGTGAGTTAATCTGTAGGAAAGTTTGGTGCGGTGAAATTTTGAGCACACGGCAAGAATACAAACTGAATTTTCTAGGGCGTTCATGGTGGAGGAGGTAGAAAGAGGGTGCAGTATTCCATATCCATAGTGGAGCAAGTGGCCCACAAGACAGAAGTTCAAGAGGTAGTGGTAAGAAATGCCTGAGGGTTCGTTATCAGATATGAATGCAGTGAAGGGAATTTTTACCCTATTTTTTATGACAAAGAAGGACGACCTTCAACTTATCAACTCTAGGCCAGCTGGTATTGCAATCTCGTTTCCCCAATAATTCTCCCTGTAACCTATTCAACTTATCATTCCCATCAAATCAGCCACGTTCTACCACCCATCTTCTCTAATGGAAATTTACAGGAGCTAATCAACATGCTCTCCTGCATATCTCTAAGATATAGGAAGAAATCAGAACACCAGCAGGAAATCCTTGTAGCCATAGGAGAGGTGTTCAAGCTGCTTTGGACTGCAGTGGTGCTAGAAGTTGCTGGAGCTGGGAGACAGCAGCTCTGCTAGCTGCACCACTCTCCCTATCGAGTTTAATGATCCCACTCAAGATACAGTAGCAAAATAAATGAGAGTTTATTCACAAGCCATTTCCTAACTGCACCATCAGACAATCTACTGCTCTTTTAACCATCTCAACAATTCAAAGGCAATCTTCAAGAACAAAGAATAGGCTGCATTCATATGCCTTACCACAGCCTCATCAATATAACACTGATTCAGTTTAAACATGCACATATCCGTGGTTATTCAAACACAACAGCTGCAACCCAAGTGTATTAAACATCATTCAGTGGCACACACTTCTACTACAAATGGTGACACATAACAAATAGTAAAAGGACATTATTGAAAGAGGACAAGCTGTTTATGTATCAAATATTACAGGAAGGGACATTGCTGAGGTAATTATTCTTTTCCAATAATCTGCCAAATACACTCAGTGGCCATTTTATTAGGTGCCTCCTGTACCTAAAAAAGTGGCCACTAAAATGTAGATTTGTAGTCTGCTGTTGTAGCCCATCCACTTCAAGGTTGGAAGTGCTGTGCTTTCAAAAATGCTCTTCTGCACACTACTACTGTAACGCACAATTACTTGAGTTTCTATTTTTCTTCCTGTCAACTTGAACAGGTCTCCTCTGACCTCTGTTATTAACAAGGCATTTTCATCCATAGAAATGCCACTCACAATTTTGTTTTTATTTTGTTTGTCTGTTTTTTTTTGCACCATGCTCTGTAAACTTTAGAGATCACTGTGCTTGAAAATCCCAGGAGATCAGAAGTTTCTGCGATACTCAGACCACCCTATCCAGTATCAACTATCATCCCACAGTCAAGGTCACTTACATCATATTTCTTCCCCACTCTGATGTCTGGTTTGAGCACCAACTGAACCTCTTGACCATGTCTGCAAGCTTTTATACATTGAGTTGCTGCCACGATTTGTTGATTAAGTAATTGCTTTAACAGGAGATGTACAGGTGTACCTAATAAAGTGGCCATTGAGGGTATACTACTTTAAGGGTTTAAATTTATGTTGATACCCAAGAACATAATATAGAGTTAATGCATTTATGAATGCTTCAGTTATTTCCAAAATGAAATTCACATAATTACAAAATCATGAGAGTATAGAATTAGACCATTTGGTTCATAGAACTCATGCTAGCCACTATACCAGAGCAATCTTATTGGCCACACTCAGCTGTCTTCTTGGTGTGAAATTACACATGCTCTTCTTTTGTCAATTTCTGTTTGAATGTTGTGATTGAATTTGCCTCCATTCACACTCTGGCAGGATATCTGAGAATCTATTCACTATGGCATAAAAGTATATTTTTCCTCATGTACTTTCGATTCTTTTGCCAAACATCTTCATTCCATATACTGCACATTGGTTCTTCACCCTTCCAAACAATGGGAGCAATTTATCTTTATCGACTACACAGTTTCTAGAACTATAAATACCATGGTCGGTTCTCTCTATTCCAAGGGAACAACCTTAGCTTTGCCAGTCTATCCATGTTACTAATGCCAGGCATCTCTGAACTCATTCAAGTACATCTTTTTTTGCACACTAAGGTTTTTACATCTTTCCTACAATGCTCCAGTCTGAGCCAATTCATGAAGAATTTTAACCTATAATATCTGAAAATTGCATTTCCTTCTCTTCACTAATTCAAATCAATTGAAAATTCACATGAATTTCTGCGAATCATCTTCTTTATGGTCTACTGGAATAAATTTCCACTAAAATCCCAGAGGAATTTACTTCCTTACCTCTTCCCAGAAAGGTTGAACAGTGGAAACTCCTATGCATTTCGTGGCATTTTTGTCACCATAAAAAATTACAATTTATAAGGTCCTTCATTTCAAGGTGGAAAACATTAAACAGCAATGCATTTAAGAAATTTTATCTACAATTGATATAGACAATGGTTTCGACGTATTGAATATTTACCCATTTTCTTAGTACCTCAAATAAATACTCATATTCTATGCACAAGAGTGAAAGTTTTTTTTTAATTATTTATCTGTTACATTCAGTCAGGTGGGAACTAAATTCAAAAACTGTACAACTAATATTTAGCCATGAATTTTGCTATAATGTATGGATATTGATAACAAAAATGGAAAAAGTTCCTTGTCTAGTTTCAAGCAATATGACAAATTCAACACAAAGGCAAGGAAGTATTTTGCCAGAGCAATACATTATCTATTATAATTGTAAGCTATATTGTAACAAAATTGATTTTGAATTTCATTATCAAAATATTATTAATATTTGTTCACTAGTCATGATGAAACAGCAAACACGAGAAAATCTGCATATGCTGGAATTTCAAGCAACACAGATAAAAGTTGCTGGTGAACGCAGCAGGCCAGGCAGCATCTATAGGAAGAGGTACGGTCAACGTTTCGGGCCGCGACGTTGACTGTATCTCTTCCTATAGATTACTAAATAGCGTTCTGTTTCTCATTTAAATATTATATTGGATTTTGGAAGCCTTGGATGGAACATTTATGTTGCCTCTACTGTAGGTAATGGAATTAAGAGTAAAGAAAAGTAAACAGCTTGAGTAAAATAATTATTCATAATTATAGCTACCATTCCATTCACTAACTTGGGCAAAAACTGTAAGGAGTGTCCATTCATAAATTTAGTGATCAACTATGAAGATTTATTTCTTGTCCTTTAGTGACTGATGAATAACTGAACCTTGCAAATCATAAATTTTCATCATCAGCTACCCATTTCTCAGACAGGAAAAAGACAAAAATAATCACCGACAGGACAAGTTAGGGCAAAATTTTGTGTTAAAAACTTAAGATTATAAAATAATATAAAAGATATAAAGTTGCATTTTTGAAATTCTGAGAAAAAAGTATTTTCACAGAAAATTGTGTACTGAATTATAGGAAAATCAGAAATGCAAGACCACCAGCATTTAAAAGGTATAAACTCTGGATAACAAAGTTAAAGCTCTTTAAGCTATAACTAACAAGCACTTATAAGATAGGTTAAAATGTTATAGAATTAACATAACCAAGTCAAAAAGTCGAGTGATCAAATAATACAGCTGAGGATATCATAGATATTTCATGAATACTAACCAATTGCTTTTGAAAAAGTAGAACAGCTGAAAGGTATTTTCAGAAAAATGTATATTTTCCTCCATGTCAATCTAGAATTTCATCTGAATACATACTGCTACTGTGCACTTCTCAGGGTCTCTCGAGCTAGTCACATAATTTGCTCCGACAATTGTCTTCATAATATTTATCACTGTGGCGAGTGGAACAGAAGCTCTAGAAACTCTTTGGAAGACTTCTGCTTTAGAAATATAAACAGGAACAGGCTAATGCCAGAAATAATCACTTGGCATGTTACAAATCACATAGTGATGCTTTATTGTGTTTTGCTGCAAAGGATTGCTTTCCAATTTTATATTAAAAGTACAACAGAATGACTTACTGCTGTTATTTCAGCAGGGTTTCAACAGCTACATAAATTCAAAGTACAAAGTAAATTGAAAAGTTCAAAGTAAATTTATTATCAAAGTACATATATGTCACCATATACAATCCTGAGATTCATTTTCTTGTGGGCATACTCAATAAATCCATAATAGAATAATAACCATAATAGAATCAATAAAACTGCACCAACTTGAGCTTTCAACCAGTGTGCAAAAGACAACAAACTATGCATATACAAAAAGAAAAATAAATAATAATAAAAGCAATAAATAACAAGAACATGAGATGTAGAGTCCTTGAAAGTGAGTCCATAGGTTGTGTAAACATTTCAGTGATGGGGCAAGTGAAGTTTAGTGAAGTTAACCCCAATGAGTTGAATTGAATTGACTTTGTTTCTTACATCCTTCACATACATGAGGAGTAAAAATCTTCACGTTATGTCTCAGTCTGAATGTGCAATGTGCAATTTATATAATTTGTAATAAATAGTATGTACAACAGGACAGTCAATATAGCATAGAAATACAATTGTATCAGCATGACTTAATCAGTATGATGGCTGGTGGAAGGAGCTGTCCTGAAGCCTGTTGGTCCTGGCTTTTATGCTGCGGTACTGTTTCCTGGATGGTAGCAGCTGGAACAGTTTGTGGTTGGGTGACTCAGGTCCCCAATGATCCGTTGGACCATTTTTATGCACCTGTCTCTGTTAATGTCCTGAATAGTGGGAAGGTCAGATCTACAGATGCACTGGGCTTCTTCATCCATCTGAGGTGAAAGAGATGCTGTTGTGCTTTCTTCACCACACAGCCGGTATGTACAGACCATGTGGGATCCTCGGTGATGTGTATGCCGAGGAACTTAAAGCTGTTCACCCTCTCAACCCCAGAACCATTGTCAATAGGGGTTAGTCTGTCTCCATTCCTCCTGTAGGCCACAACCAACTCTTCTGTTTTTCTGACATTGAAGAGAAGGGTGTTTTCTTGACACCACTGTGTCAGGGTGATGGCTTCTTCTCTGTAGGCTGCCTCATTATAATTTGAGATAAGCCCAATCAATGTAGTATCGTCAGCAAATTTAATTAGCAGATTGGAGCTGTGGGTGGTGACGCAGTCATGGGTATACAGAGAGTAAAGGAGGGGGCTTAGTACACAGCCCCAAGGGGCTCCTATATTGAGGGTCAGAGGGGCAGAGATGAGGGAGCCCACTCTTACTACTTGCTGGTGATCCTACAGGAAATCCAGGATCCAGCTGCACAAGGCAAGATGAAGGCCGGGTGTTCTGAGCTTCTTGTCAAGCCTGGAGGGAATTCTAGTGTTGAATGTTGAACTGTAGTCCAAGCACAGCATTCTCACATAAGCATCCTTCTTTTCCAGGTGTGTAAGGACGGTGTGTGGAGCTGTACCAATAGCATCATCTATCGATTGGTTGTGTTGGTAGGCTAATTGTAGGGGTTGCAGTGTGGGTGGTAGCAAGCTGCAGATGTAGTCCTTAGCCAGCCTCTCAAAGCATTTGCTTGTTGTTGAGGTGAGTGCAGCAGGACGCCAGTCATTCAGACATGTCACCTTGGTCTTTTTAGGTACAGGAACAAAGGTGGATGTTTTGAAGCAAGAGGGCCCACTACACTGGGAAAGGAAGAGATTACTTTCTTCCCAATGGCAGCAGTGTGAAGAGAGCATGACCTGGGTGGTGTTCCCTGACGATGGATGTCGCTTTCCTGTGATAATGCTCCGTGTAGATGTGCTCAATGGTGGGGAGGGCTTTACCCCTGATGGATTGTGCTGTATCCACTGCTTCTTGTAGGATTTTCCATTTAAGGGCATTGGTGCTTCCATATCAGTCTGTGATGCAGCCAGTGAATATACCCTCCACCACCATTTATACATGTTTGTCAAAGTATTAGATTTCATGCCAAACCTTCACAATTTCCTAAGGAAGAAGAGGCATTGTCATTCTTTCTTCATTATTGCCAGGCACAAGTCCTCCAAAATGGTAACACCAAGGAATTTAAAGTTGCTGACCTTCTCCACTTCCGATCCTCCGATGAGGACTAGCTCGTGGATTTCCTTCGAATTCAATAATCAGCTCCTTGGTCTTGCTGACATTCAGTAAGAGGTTACAAATTAATTACAAAATATGTGAAGGGTAGTTTCATACTGTTATTACAGAGGTTTAACCATATGGATATGATTTAAGACAAATAAACTTGAGCACTAGGAAAAGTTCAACAGCTCAGGTAGTATCTTTGGAGAAAAATTCAAGGCAACTAATATTTTTGATGCAAAAGGCAGGAAGGGATAAGAAAATTTTAAAAAAAGGAAAGCTTTGATAGGTTAGAAAGTCTGTAACAGAGCCCTGATCTCTCTCTACTTTCTCTGCATCTTAAAGACTGCTTATTACGAACAGCTCCCAGTTCTGATGAAGGATCAATCTCAAACATGAAACAAGAAAAATGTTAGAATTTTTTATGAAACACTTCTTAACTAGGCTTTGAGAAGAAAAAAAACACATAATCAAACAAATCTATGAGTTTTTTTATGTTGAGAAAATCATGTTCCTTCAGTTGACTGGTTTAGTTTTGAAGAGTAACATGCTATGGATAAATAGAAATTGGTAGATATTATTGAAAATAATGAAATGCTTTGAGAGGTCATGACTAGACTGAACTCCGTGAGGGGAGAGAGAGTGGGGAGAGAGAGAGGGGGAGCGAGGGGGGAGAGGGGGGGATGGGAGAGAGGGGAGAGAGGGGGGAGAGGGGAGAGAGAGGAGAGAGGGGGAGGGGAGGGGGAGAGGGTAGAGAGAGAGAGAGAGAGAACGAACACAGGCAAAGATGTAGTCTCTTTCATTTTCTCACAACATCATTTACTTTATCAGTATTCTCACACAGCCTGCACAGACTCTATATTCACCAAGTAAAGGCAACGTTCTCTCTAATTGTTTTTTTACAGCTGTGCGGCCAAAACATTGCTCTGAGCAGGAAGTTTTTATGCAGCCTGAAAACTACGCGGCACCTTAAATGTTTATTTGTGTAATGTGAATACTATGAGTATTTGGAATGAAATTTGATAAATCACACACTTTTGATTTTATTTATCAATTGAAGGGTATATTGAAATACAGTACAACAAAGATAATCTTTCACATTTCATAAACTTTTTCTTGTCTGTCTTTGTTACAAATCTATTATCTCTAAACATTGACCAGACTAACTTCCCATTCAGATGAATAATGCATCTAAATCCCTATTAGATTGTCCAAATGTTCCACCTCTAGTCTGTTTCTGGGTTTACATTTGATTGAGTTTGTAAGGCTGAACCCATATTCACAATCAACAATAGAAGCTTGAAATGTTCCAACAATGTCAACAAGAATTGACATTTCTTCAAATACTTCATTTCAATACACATAGTTCAACATCAGTGAACGTCTTAATTGAACCAACCTTAACTTTCTTGGAAAGGACAAACTTGAAATCACATTATTTCTGCAACATTCTATTTCCCAAATTCAAAATTGGTTGTGTTTGCACTAGCAACAGGGTCATAAGTCTGCCATTCTTTTAACTCATCTACAGAAATTCTATTATCAAACTGATCACACACACATTGAATGCATTATAGATGCAAGCAGGTCTTTCATTTTAACACTGCAATAAATGGTATCACCAATATACTGTGACTGTATATTGTTAAAAAACAATATACTTGTTAAAAAACTTGTTAATTTTTGCTTTTGCATACTGCAATGCTTGAATTATATTCAAACAGCTTTTCTGAAGAAATTCACAAAAGAGATGCCAGACTTTCAAGAACATTGTTAAGGACAGTAAATGCTAGTCAATATTTTGTATTGGTCAAAATCTTCAGGTAGTAGTTGCTGATTAGATCATTACATTCATTAACTTGCTTTTTGCAATATTGGATTAAAAAATTCGTAATCCTCATTAAAGCAGTAATGGCGAAACACCAAAGCTCTAAAATGTTTCAAAGGAAAGGTTGTGGTAGTTTTATTATTCAGAAAATTTATGGAGTATATTCATTAACACAATTAATTACAGGATATTTCACAATTATATTAACACAAAACCATAAGAACATAACACAAAGAAACAGAATTAGGCCATTTGGCCCATCGAGTCTTCTCCCTCGTTTCATGATGGCTGATCCAATTTTCCCCTCAGCCCCAATCTCTCCTTTCACTCCCTAACCAGTCAAGAATCTATCAACCTCTGCTTTAAATAGATTTAAAGACGTGGTCTCTACCGCTGCCAGTGTAAGAAGAATTCCATAGATTCACTACTCTCTGGCTAAAGAAGTTCCTCCTCATCTACATTCTAAAAGGACGTCCCTCTATTCTGAGGCTGCGTTCTCTGAACTTAGACTCTCTCACCACAGGAAACATCCTCTTCACATCCATTCTATCAAAGTCTTTCACCATTCGATACGTTTCAATCAGGTCACCCCTCATTTTGCTGAATTCCAGTGAATACAGGCTCGGAGCCATCAAATACTCTTCATATGAACAAGCCATTCAAACCTGGGATCATTTCCCTGAACCTGCTTTGAACCCTCTCCAGTTTCAGCACACCCTTTCTAAGATAAAGGGTCCAAATGATAGAGTTCAACTTGAAATTTGACAGGGATAAAGTAAAGTCTGACGTAGCAGTATTTCAGTGGGGTAAAGAAAGTTACAGTAGTATGAGAGAGGAGTTGGGTTGGCCAGAGTAAATTGGAAGAAGATGCTGACAGCGATGACAGCAGAGCAACAATGGTGTGAGTTTCTGGAAAAAATGAGGAAGGTGCAGGATAGATGTATTCCAAAAACAGAGACATGTTCAAATGGCAAAATAGTTCAACTAGTTCAACTGTGGCTGACAAGGGAAGTCAAAAGCTAATGTAAAAGCAAAAGAGAGGACATACAAAAAAACAAAAAATGGTGGGAAGACAGAGGATTTTGAAGCTTTTAAAACTCTATAGAGAGTAACTAAAAGAATCATTAGGAGTGAAAAGATGAAATATGAAAGCAAACTAGCAAACAATATCAATGTGGATAGTAAACTCTTTTTCAAGTATGTAAAAAATAAAAGAGGGACGAGAGTGGATATTGGACTGCTAGAAAATGAGGCCAGAGGAATAATAACAGGGGCTAAGGAGATAGCAGATGAACTAAATAAGTACTTTGCAAAGGTCTTCACTGTGGAAGACAATAACAGTGTGCCAGATGTTGAAGTGTGTGAGGGAAGAGAAGTGAGTGCAGTTAGTAATACAAGGGAGCAGGTGCTCAAAAAGCTGAAAGACCGAAGGGTACATAAGTCACCCGAACCAGATGAACTGCACCCCAGGGTTCTAAGAGAGGTAGTGGTAGAGACTGTAGCGACACTGGTAATGATATCTCAAAAAAACATTAGATTTTGGCATGGTGCAAGAGGATTGGAAAATTGCAAATGTCACTTCACTCTTTGAAAAAGGAGGAAGACAGTAGAAAGGAAATTATAGACCAGTTAGCCTGATCTCAGTGGCTGGGAAGATGTTAGAGTCAATTGTTAAGGAATGAGGTCACAGAGTGCTTGGTAACACAGGACAAGATAGGACAAAGTCAGCATGGTTTCCTGAAGGGAAAATCTTTCCTGACAAACATGTTGGAAATCTTTGAGGAGATTACAAGTAGGATAGATAAGAGGATGCAGTGGATGTTGTATATGTGGACTTTCAGAAGGCCTTTGAAAAGGTGCCACACATGAAGCTCCTTACCATGTTAGGAGCCCATGGTAGAAAGTGACTAACATGGTTAGGGCATTGGCTGATTGGTAGGAGGCTGCAAGTGGGAATAAAAAGATCATTTTCTAGTTGGCTGCCGGTGACTAGTGTTCTGCAGGGGTCAGCGCTTCTTTTCATGCTGTAGATCAATGATTTAGATGATGGAATAGGTGGCTTTGTTACCAAGTTTGTAGATGATATGAAGATTGGTGGAGAGGCAGGCCATGTTGAGAAAACAGGTAGGCTGCAGAAGGTCTTAGACAAGATAGGAGAATGGGCAAGGGAGTGGCAAATGAAACACAATGTTGGAAAATGCATGGTCATGCGCTTTGGTAGTAGAAATATATGTGCAGACTATTTTCTAACTGGGGAGAAAATCTAAAAAGCTGAGATGCAAAGGGACTTCGGGAGTCTTTGTGCAGAACTCCCTAAAGGTTAACTAGCAGGTAGACTCGGTAGTGAGAAAGACAAATGCCCTGTTAGCATTCATTTCAAGAGGTCTAGAATACAAGAGAAAGGATGTGATGCTGAGGCTTTATAAGGCACTGGTGAGGTCTCACATTGAGTATTGTGAACAGTTCTAGACTCCTCTTCTAAGAAAAGATATGCTGGCATTGGAGAGGGTCCAGAGGTGATTCACTAAGGTGACTCTGGGAATGAAAGGGTTATCATACGAGGAACATTTGATGGCTCTGGGTCTGCACTCACTGAAATTTAGAAGGATGAGGGGGGATCTCATTGAAATTTTTGAATGTTGAAAGGCCTAGACAGAGTAGATGAAGGAAAGGATGTTTCCCATGGTGGAGGAGTCTAGGACAATCTTCTACATTTCAAGATATAAAGTCCTAACATTGAATCTTTCTTTACAACTCAGGTCCTCCAGTTCCAGCAACATCCTTGTAAATTTTCTCTGTACTCTTTCAAACTTATTTACATCTTTCTTGTAGGTAGGTGACTAAAACTGCAGACAATACTCCAGATTAGGCCTCACCAACATCTTATACAACATCAGCATAACATCTTGCACTCAATACTTTGATTTATGGCCAATGTGTCAGAAAGTTTCACTATGTCCTTATCTACCTGTGCTGCCACTTTCAATAAATTATGGAACTGTATCCCAGATCCCTTTATTCTACCTCACTCCTCAGTGACCTACCGTTTACTGTGTAAGACCTACCCCAGTTTGTGCTCCGAATGTGCAACACCTCGCACTTGCCTGCACTAAATCAGGGGTGGCACAGTAGTGTAATGGTTAGCATAACGCTTTACAGTCCAAGCAACCCGGGATCAATTCCCCACACTGCCTGTAAGGAGGTTGTACATCTCCCGTGACCATGTGAGTTTCCTCCAAGTGCTCCAGTTTCCTCTACACAGTCCAAAGGCATACCAGTTGGTAGGAGAATTGATTATTATAAGCTGTCTGGCACAGTTTGAAGGGCCTTTCCATGTTGTATCTCAATAAATAAATTCCATCTGCTATTTTTCAGCCAGTTTTTCCAATTGGACCAGATCCTACTGCAAGTTCTGGTAGTCTTTCTCACTGTCCACAACACCAGCAAACTTGGTGTCATCCATAAATTTGCTGATCCAGTTAACCACATTATCATCCAGATTGGTATAGATGACAAACAACAAAGGAATCAGCACCAATCCCTGAGGTACAGCCCTAGTCACAGGCCTCCAGTCAGAAAAGCAACCATCTACTACCACTCTCTGGCTTCTCCCACAAATCCACTGTCTAATCTTATTTGCAACCTCATTTTGAACGCTAAGTGACAATCTGCCTGGCAGCCTCCCATGTGGGACCTTGTCAAATGTCAAATGTCCATGTAGGTAAAAACCACAGACTTGCCTTCCTCAACATTTCTGCTCATGTCCTTGAAAAACTCTATATTGGCTAGACACGAACCTACCAGACACAAAGCCATGCTGATTGTCCGTAATCAGTGCCCATCTATTCAAATGCTCATATACTGTATCCAGTCCTTTCAATAACTTTCCCATTACTGATGTCAAGCTCACTGACCTATAATTTCCTGATTATTTATAAAGCCTTTCTTAAACAGTGGGACAACATTAGCTATTCTCCAATCCTCCAATACCTCACCTGTCGCTAAAGATGATTTAAATATCTCTGCTAGGGCCCCTGCAATTTCTTCACTTTCCTCCCACAGGGTCTGAGGGAACATCTTGTCAGGCACTAGGGATTTATCCGCCTTAATTTATCTCAAGACAGCGAACAACTCTTCCTCTGTATTTTGTATATGGTTTATGACCTCGCTGTTGCTTTGCCTCACTTCTGTAGACTCTGTATCCATACAAAGCAAAAAGTCCATTTATAATATCCCCCATCACTTCTGGCTCCACGCATAAATTTCCATTCTGACCTTCCAGGGGACTAATTTTGTCCCTTGCAATCCTCTTGCTCTAAACATATCTGCTGAAGGCCTTCAGATTCTCCTTCACCTTGTCTGCTAGGGTAACCTCATGCCTTCCTTTAGTCCTCCTGATTTCTTTCTTAAGTGTTCTTTTGCATTTCTTATATTCCACACGTACCCCATTTGTATCTACCTATACACCTCCTTTTTTAACTTCACCAGACCCTCAACATCCCTCGAAAACCAAAGTTTCTTTAACCTCCCCCCTCCTTTTTATTCTGGCAATTCTATGTACTGACTAAGGTAACTTTCCTGAGCACATTTGGCAGCCTCTCTCTCATCTAGTCCTTTTACAGTATGGGACCCCCAGTCAATATGTGGAAAGTTAAAATCACCTACTATGACAACATTATGTTTTTTGCAACAGTGTGCGATCTCTCTACAAATTTGTTCCTTCAAATCCTGTAGATTGTTGGGTGGTCTATAATATAGCTCCATTAACATGGTCATACCTTTCTTATTTTTCAGTTCCCCGTATAAAGCCTCACTAGATCTGTCCTGACTGAGCACTGCATTTTCAGATCATTTCCCCGACTAGTAATGCCACCCTACCCCTTTAATCCCTCCCACTTTGTCGTGTCTAAAACAGCGGAACCTCAGAATATTGAGCTGCCAGTCCTGCCCCTCCTGCAAACAAGTCTTACTAATGTCTACAATGTCATAATTCCATGTGTTGATCCATGCCCTGAGCTCACCTGCTTTTCATATGTAGCCCCCCGGCCACCCTCAGGGTCGCTCGGCTCGCCGTCGTCTAGGGAAACAGCCTCGGCCCCGGCAAACTGGGTAATTCGTTTGTGTGGATGCTGTGTGAGGTACCCCACCCCTCCCAAATAACAGACAATACACCAGATGCAATTAAATGATTTACAGTTTATAGATATTACTGGAACTATATAAGTAAAAGAGAATAAAATATAAAAGGAAAATAAAAGGCGCCACACTTATCAAATAGGAAGAGGCGCAGTCGACGTTTCAGGCCGAGACCCTTCGTCAGGACTGGTCCTGACGAAGGGTCTCGGCCTGAAACGTCGACTGCGCCTCTTCCTATAGATGCTGCTTGGCCTGCTGCGTTCACCAGCAACTTTGATGTATGTTGCTTGAATTTTCAGCATCTGCAGAATTCCTGTTGTCCACACTTATCAAAGTTCAATCTCTTAGTGCACAAAAACCGTTGGAGCTCAAGGACCTTCTTCTTCACCCTGCGATCCCCCTCGGACCACCTCGACCGGCCGCCTGGGACCAACAACGGTGGTCGACCAGACGCTACACACGAGTCCATCTCCATCTCCTCGCTGAACATCCCACTTGGTGTCCGACCCCGTTAGCGGACATCACAGCACCTCGTCCATCCTCTGTCTCGCTCTCCCACCTTCTGCTCCAAAACCCCGTGCATACAGTATCTTCAAATAAACCAAAACCATAACAACTATCCTAATTGGTTAATAGCACTCTCTTAGCAGACTCTAAAGAAAAAACAAGCTGCTAGCGCAAACTTTCTCAACGTTTAACACAACAAAGCCGCATTCACCAGATTAACATAACAAAGACGCCATTTTAATTAGCCTCCGCAGTAACATAAAAATCGAAACCCCCGTACACATACAATACTTCCTGCATTCAAATATACAGAGGCAGAATATTAGTCACACCATGCTCAGCCTTTTGATTCCTGACTTTGTCAGAAGTTTTCATAACATCTGTCTCCATAATCCTTCCACAAACTGTTCCAGCACTCTGGATCCCACCCCCCTGCAACTCTAGTCTAAAACCCCCCACGCAGCACTAGCAAACCTCCACACCAGGATATTAGTCCCACTCCAATTCAGATGCAAACCATCTCTTCTGCACATTTCCCACCTTCTCTGGAAGTGAGCTTAATGATTCAAAAATCTGATGCCCTTCTTCCCACAAACAACTCTTAGCCATATGATCTTCCTATGTCTGGCCTCACTACACATGATCACAATCCTGGAGTTCTTGTCCTTAAACTTAACACCCAACTCTCTGAACTCACTTCGCAGTACATCGTCACTTTTCCTACCTATGCCATGGACCACAACCTCTGGTTGCTCACCCTTCCACTTAAAAATGCTGAGGACTCAATCTGAGATCTCTCAGACCCTGGCACCCAATAGGCAACATACCATCCAGGAAACTCATTCTCATCCACAGAACCTCCTTTCGGTTCCACTAACTAACAAATGCCCTATCAATCAGCTCATCTCTTCTCCCCCCTTTCATTCTGAGCCACAGAGCCAGACTCAGTGCCAGAGACCTGACTGCTGTGACTTTCCTTTGCTAGGTCTTCCCCCTAACATGTACCAATATACAGTGAAAAGCTTGTCTTGCATGATGATTATGTATATGAAATCATTGCATGGTGCATTTTGGTAAAATAAAGTAAAACAATAACAATGCAGAATAAAGTGTAAAGGCTACCAAAAAGTGCAATGCAGATAAACAATAAATTGCAGGATCATAACAAGGCAGACTGTAAGGCCAAGGGTCCATCTTATCACTCAAGAGGTCCATTCAAGTATCTAATAATAGTGAGACAGAAGCTGTTCTTGAGCCAGGTGGTATGTGCCTTTAGGCTTTTGTATCCTTTGCCCAATGGGAGAGAGAAAAAGGGAGAATTTCCAGGGCAGGTGGATTCTTTGCTTTACTCTGACAGCAAGAAGTGTAGACAGAATCCATAGAAGGGAGGCTGGTTCCTATGATGTGGTGAGCTATATCTTCAACTCTCAAAGGTTTCTTGTTGTCATGTGCATTGCAGCTAACATGCCAAGCAGTTATCCGTTTAGATAGGATGTTTTGATTGATAAATGCATTGATATAATCAATAAGAATCGACGGGGACATGCCAAATTTCTTTAGCCTCCTGAGGGAATAAAGGGTTTGGCAAGCTTTCTTGGCCTGGAGATCACTATCGTTGGACCATGACAGACGATTGGTCATATTCATACCAAGGGACTTCAAGCTCTCGATCTCTCAACCTCGACCCTGTTGATGTAGTAGACAGGAGCATGTATACTACTGCCCCTTCTGAAGTCAACGGCCAGTTTCTTTTGTTGACATTGTGGGAAAGATTGTTGTCATGACACCATGTCACTAAACTCTCTGACTCCTTCCTGAACTCTGACTCATCTTTATTTGAGATGTGTCCCTCCAGAGTGGTATAATCTGCAAAGTTGTTAATGGAGTTAGCACAGAATCTGCCGAGCCTTACTGCCCTGGCATGCACAGGGCTTCCTGACTATCCATTAGTTGAAAACATCGCATCACTCTCCATCTTGATTATCAAGATTTTTAGTGCTATGCCTGGGCTCTTGCTCATGTTCAGCCATGCATTTCGATATGTTGCAAAGACCTCTATATTGACTTGCAATGTTGCTTACAGCCACAATCTACTTCCCTTTCAAGAGATGGGAATTGTATGCACATGCTGCATCAGTATTCCAACACATGCGCAGTGACTTTAAACATGGCAGAATACCATGTTGATATCTACCGTGCACAACTCTGTGCATTGCAAAGATGCTGAAGAATATCAGAAAGACTTGGCTGAGCCCCAACAAGACCACAACAGGTAAATCATAAATAGAAGTGATTCTGTAGATGCCGAAATTCCAAAGTAACACACACAAAATGCTGGAGGAACTCTTCAGGTCAGGCAGCATTTATGGAAAAGAATAAACAGTTGACATTTTAGACCAAGTCTCTTCATCAGAACTCATGATCCTTCCTGATGAAAGGTCTCAGCCCAAAATGTCAACTGTACATTGCCTTTCATTGTTGCTGCCTGAGCTACTGAGTTGCTTCAGTATTTCTGTGCATTACCTGAGGCAAACATGTTGGTCCAATGAGTTGCCTTCTTTTATTCTCTAATGATTTATATACTCCAATTCTATCAATGTTCACTCCACGAAAGCTTTATGCACCCCTCCACAAAGAATCTACATTGTAACATCTGCTTGGCTTCTTCCACCATCATGAATTCAACAATTCTCCCCCTATCCCCTATCAAAATCAACCAATCCCCTTGACCGCAGTATCTTCTTCATAAAAATCAGTTACAATTCCTTCTCAGAAATCACCTCACAATCCTTTCCCCATCCTTCTGTGTGTATTATTTCTGATCCACACCATTTTCATCTGTTCTTTAGAATCATCTAATCCATTATTCCTCTCTTTCTCCCATCATGCAATTCTTTCCCCAGTTATCCTCAGCCACAGTCTCCACCAAGTCTGGTGACCATGGGTGGTTGAAAAGTTTGTTCTACCACATACAGGGCTATGGCCATACCTCATGATAGAATATCAGAGCCTCTCCTTGAGTGTGATGGTGCAAGCAATGCTCACAAATCCCTACCATTAGTCATGATGCACATCGAATCATAGATATTTTCAACGTTTCTTTAATTCGCAGCAGAGCCAATTTAGCAATAATTGGGTTAAGGAAAATAATTGCAAAATTTCCTTTTTGTAAATTTAAAGATATAAAATTCCATAAACCCCTAAGACATTGGAGCAGAATTAGGCCATTCAGCCTATTAAGTTTGCTCCACCATTTGATCATTGCTGGTTTATATTCCATTTCAACCCCATTCTCACGCCTTTTCTCTGTCGCTCTGGCTAATCAAGAACCTACCAACCTCCATTTAAATATACCCAATGATTTGGACTCCACAGGCATCTTTGATGATGATTTCCACAGATTTGTCACCCTCCTCGTCATCTCTGTTCTTGAAGGAAATTCTTCTATTCTGAAGCTGTACCCTCTGATCCTATATTTACCCACTATTGAAAACATCCTTTCCATGTCCAGTCTATCTAAGCCTTTCAATATTCAGTATGTTTCAATGAAATCTGCCCCTCATTCTTCTCAACTCTAGTGAGTAAAGGCATTGGGCAATCAAACACTTACTTTATTCCCTTTCATTTCCGGGATCATTCTCATAAACCTACCCTAGTCACAAAACTGCAAATGTGGTCTAAACAGTGCCTTACATAACTTCAACATTACACTGTTGCTTTTATATTCTAGTCCTCGTGAAATAAATCTTACATTATATTTGCCTTCCTTCCTACTATTGACACAACCTGCAAGTTAACCTTTAGGCAATCCTGCACTAGAATTCCCAAGCCTAAGTTTGTTCCCCATTTAGAAAATAGTCTGTGCCTTTATTCCTTCTACCAAAGTGTATGGCCATAGACTTCCCTGCACTGTATTCCATCTCCCACTTCTTTGCCCGTTCTTCTCATCTGTCTAAGTCCTCCTGCACACTCCTGCTTCCTCAAACTATCTGCCAATCCACCGATCTTGGTATCATCCACAAACTTAGTCACAAAGCCATCAACTTCATCATCTAATTTCATTCCGTATTATTTTATACCATTGCAAGTATTTGTGTTCTAAGCTGATCACAGAATGACAATAGTAGCAGTGCATTAAAAGTTTAGGTTGTAGAATATTCCATCTTTTTGACAAATGTGGAAACAAAAGCAAATATAAGGCAGTATGTAGAAAGTACAATTGTGAATGACAAGTGGAGAATAACAAACTGCTCTTGTAAAGAGCATGCAACAAAAATAAAGTTCCTTCAGATTTTTGATTTTTAAAAATATATTGACATTACCACTTCTAATTTGAAAGGTCAAGTTGATTAACTTCACAACTGGTTGAACATTTTCTGGTTGTTCAAACTGATGGGCTTCCCCTTCACATTTTATTTCTGAAATTTTGATCTCGCACATGTAGAGAAAATCGATTGTCGAGATCACTCTGAACGTGTATTCTATTTATTTAGATTTATGGATCTGTGGTAGAACCAAAGTTTCAATGTGGCATTAATTTGGACAATTAATATTTTCCTTGCTTTTATACTTTTTGATGGCAAATTTACTGAAAGAGTTAGGCTGCTTTTACTAAAATACACTGAGTTGCTGGAAAAGTTCCGATATGAAATATTTTAATTTTGTGTTTCTTGCAATTATGAAATGTAAGAAGCCCACAGTGAAACCATTGGTAAAAGCTTAGTTATGATGGCGCATAACGGCGACTCCTTTGCTTGCATCTTCGGAAACAGCTCTATTTCCACCTTTAATATCTCTATTTTTCCCTTTCAGGATTCTTTTGAAGATCCTGACCTGGAGTTACACACTGACTTCAGTTCTTTGGGAAATGGGATCAGCGCTCGAGGTTTCATGACTGGCCGATATTTGACATGCCAAGCATGCGGCCTAAGAGCCTAGCTCACCTGCGGAGGTCCAGGATCCTGTGGCTCTGGAGACAGGTGGATAGAAGTTTGGTGTCCAGGCAAGAAATCGGTGTGTCGTGGGAGTCGGAAGATCTCTGGCTGTGTGCTGGGAGACCCGAGATCTTTGGGCACAGAACTCGGAAAAAGCACTGCAATGGACTTTTAACACCGTAAACCAGCGAGTTGTTTGTTATGTCTCTGCTGTGAAACAGAGACACCTCTTTCTCCCTAATTAGGGAGAGAGAGAGAGAGAGCCTGTGGTATGTTGAATATCGGGTGAACGAGTAGTCTTTGGGGCACTGGAAGTCTGTGTCTTTGCTGTTGCTTTACTGCACACTTGGTGCTCGGTGGTGGGTGCCAATGCTTTTGCTGGTGGAGGGAGGGAGGATTGTTGCTTTGCTGCTGCCTACATGCGGGAGGGAGGGGAGCTAGGGGGTACCTTGGGGTTCTAACATTTAACTGTCATTCATTCTTTGGAGGCACTCCTCTGTTTTTGTGGATGATTGCAAAGAAAAAGCATTTCAGAATGTATATTGTATACATTCTCTGACATTAAATGTACCTTTGAAACCTTTAAGAATTCTATCCCATTTCAGTGTTAAATCTGCTTCTGTGGTCAACACCAGTCAGATCTTGAATAGGATCAGCATACCCATCCAGACCAGAATGTTATCCGGTCTGGAGATGTCAACCATTTCTCTGTTTAATTATTTCAGTATGTTAATAACTTACAAGTAATTTATTATTTCAAATATATATTAATAATAATTATTATATAACCATATATCAATTACATCATGGAAACAGGCCATCTCAGCCCTTCTAGTCCGTGCCGAACTCTTACCCTATCCTATTCCCACCGACCTGAACTCAGCCCATAACCCTCCATTCCTTTCCTGTCCATATATCTAACCAATTTAACTTTAAATGACAACATAGAACCTGCCTCAACCACTTCTGCTGGAAGCTCATTCCACACAGCTACCACTCTCTGAGTAAAGAAGTTCCCCCTCATGTTACCCCTAAACTTTTGTCCTCTAATTCTCAACCCATACCCTCTTCTTTGATTCTTCCCCACTCTCAATGGAAAAAGCCTAACCACGTCAACTCTATCAATCCCCCTCATAATTTTAAACACCTCTATCAAGTCTCCCCTCAACCTTCTATGCTCCAAAGAATAAAGACCTAACTTGTTCAACCTTTCTCTGTAACTTAGGAGATGAAACCCAGGCAACATTTTAGTAAACCTCCTCTGTACTCTCTCAATTTTATTGACACCCTTCCTATAATTCGGTGACCAGAACTGTACATAATACTCCAGATTTGGCCTTACCAATGCCTTATACAAATTCAACATTACATCCCAACTCCTGTACTCAATGCTCTGATTAATAAAGGCTAGCAAACCAAAAGCTTTCTTCACCACCCTATCCACATGAGATTCCATCTTCATGAAACCATGCGCCATTATTCCTAGATCCCTCTGTTCTAAAGCATTGTTTAATGCCCTACCATTTACCATGTATGTCCTATTTTGATTCGTTCTACCAAAATGTAGCACCTCACATTTTTCAGCATTAAACTCCATCTGCCATCTTTCAGCCCACTCTTCTAACTGTCCTATATCTCTCTGCAAGTTTTGAAAACCTACCACATCATCTACAACACCACCTATCTTAGTATCATCTGCATACTTACTAATCCAATTTACCACCCCATCATCTAGATCATTTATATATATTACAAACAACATTGGACCCAGTACAGATCCTTGAGGCACACCGCTACACACCGTCCTCCAATCTGACACACAGTTATCCACCACTACTCTCTGGCATCTCCCATCTAGCCACTGCTGAATCCATTTTACTACTTCCATATTAATGACTAACGATTGAACCTTCCTAACTAACCTTCCGTATGGAACCTTGTCAAAGGCCTTACTGAAGTCCATATAGACAACATCCACCGTTTTACCCTTGTCAACTTTCTTAGTAACCTCATCAAAAAATTCAATAAGATTTGTCAAACATGACCTTCCACGCACAAATCTATGTTGACTGTTCCTAATCAGACCCAGTCTATCCAGAAAATTATATATACCATCTCTAAGAATGCTTTCCATCAATTTACCCACCAGTGACGTCGAACTCACAGACCGATAATTGCCAGGTTTACTCTTAGAACTCTTTATTCTGCAGATTAACTTACATCCTTCATAATAGTTTATCAGATATTTAAATTTAATTCCAAGAAAATTTCAGCTTTGACAGGTGACAAACATCCAAATCATATTTGCCTCATGGTGAAGGTTTTCAAGGACTTCCAGGTACACGGCTTCTACATAACACTGCTAAAACCCTCTTGCTAACAGGAATTCATGACTCCCTGTTGGGCACCTCACAGTGCAAAGGGTCATCAAAGGTAAGGGGTAACTAAAGACTTGGTCAAATGTAATGTTTTAAAGAACAACATAAGACCATAAGATGTAGGAGCAGAAGTAGGCCATTCAGCCCATCAGGTCTGCTCTGCCATTCAATCAT
Organism: Mobula hypostoma; assembly: GCF_963921235.1. Taxonomy (NCBI): domain Eukaryota; kingdom Metazoa; phylum Chordata; class Chondrichthyes; order Myliobatiformes; family Myliobatidae; genus Mobula; species Mobula hypostoma. The sequence goes on along the minus strand of NC_086102.1, from coordinate 58,945,219 downwards.
GGGCTGATCCAATTCTTCCAGTCATCTCCACTCCGCAGCCTTCTCCCTGTATCCCTTACTGCCCTGGCCAATCAAGAACTTATCCATCTTTGCCTTAAATGCACCCAATGACTTGGCCTCCACTGCCACTCGGGGAAACAAATTCCACAGATTTCCCACCCTCTGACTAAAATAGTTTCTCTGCATCTCTGTTCTAAATGGACATCCTTCAATCCTGAAGTCATGACCATTTGTCCTGGACTCCCCTACCATGGGAAATAACTTTGCCATATCTAATCTGTTCATGCCTTTTTATCATTCGGAATGCTTCCATGAGATCTCCCCTCATTCTCCTGAACTCCAGGGAATACAGCACAAGAACTGCCAAACGCTCCTCATATGGTAACCCTTTCATTCCTGGAATCATTCTCGTGAATCTTCTCTGGACCCTCTCCAATGTCAGTATATCCTTTCTAAAAATAAAGAGCCCAAAACTGCATACAATACTCCAAGTGCGGTCTCACGAGTACCTTTTAGAGCCTCAACATCACATCCCTGCTCCTATATTCTATACCTCTAGAAATGAATGCCAACATTGCATTCACCTTCTTCACCACTGACTCAAACAGGAGGGTACCTTTAGGGTATCCTGCAAAAGGACTCCCAAGTCCCTCTGTACCTCTGCATTTTGAATGCTCTCCCCATCCAATAGTCTGCCCATTTAATTCTTCCACCAAAGTGTATGACCACACACTTTCCAACACTGTATTGCATTTGCCACTTCTTTACCCATTCCCCTAAACAATCTAAGTCTCTGCAGGCTCTCTGTTTCCTCAACACTAACCGCCTCTCCACCTTAAAGATGAAATGCTCTGTTGAAAGTAAAACGTTCTATAAAAGGATTTCTGATGTTTGCCAGTAGCAAATGGGGAGACTAGAAATATAGCAAAGCAGATAAACTGATGGTTGTAATCTAGTGAGTTAAGAAATAGCAAGGAATTTATATCTAGAGGCAAAGACTATAAATTTGCAGCATTGTTGGAAAGGCAATGTCAATTACTAAGCAGAAAACAGAATTTAGTGTAAGCCCATATACATGCACCAGACTGTGGTCCTCAGAAAGCTTCAGTGGAGCTCTGTAATTGAAGCCAAACAACAGAGTAATTTTAATTGATGACTTTTATAGATGAATGATTTAATTCATAATTTTAATTATGACAAGAGCAATGAGATGTGGCAATGATTTTTTGGCCAAAATAAAATATTTGGCACCCACAAACAAGTGAAAATTTGTAGGTGCTGGAAATCCAAGTAACACACACAAAATGCTGGAGGAACTTGTCTCCCAGGTAGGATCTATGGAAAAAAGCACAGTCAACATTCTAGGCCGAAACCCTTCCGCAGGACTGGAGTAAAAACACTGAGGAGTAGATTTGAAAGGTGTGGGGAGGGGAGAGAGAAACACCAGGTCATAGGTGAAACTTGGACGAGGAGGGATGAAGAAAAGAGCTAGGAAGTTGATTGGTGAAAGAGACAGAAGGCCATGGAAGACAGAAAAATGTGGGTGGGAGGAGGAAGAGGAGCACCAGAAGGAGGTGAAGGGTGGGCAAGGAGATAACATGAGAGAGGGAAAAGGGGAAAAGGGGATGGGAAATGGTGAAGTGGGAGGGCATTACTGAAAGTTAGAGAAATCGATGTTCATGCCTTCTGGTTGGAGGCTATCCAAACAGAACATAAGGTGTTGTTCCTCCAATCTAAGTGTGGCTTTATCACAACAGTGGAGGAGGCCATGGATGGACATTTCGGAATGGGAATGGAAAGTGAAATTAAAATGGTGGTCACTGGGAGATCCCGATTGTTCTGGCAGATCGAGCGTAGATGCTCAGTGAAGCAGTCAGCCAATCTATGTCGGGTCTCACCGCTATGCAGGAGGCCACACTGGGAGCACTGAACACAGTATATGACCCCCGACAGACTGGCAGATGAATTGTCACCTCACCTGGAAGGACTGTTAGGGGTTCTGAATGGTAGTGAGGGAGGAGATGTCGCACTTGTTCAGCTTACAAGAATAAGTGCCAAGATAGAGGTCAGTGGGGAAGGACGAATGGACAAGCGAGTTGCATATGGAGAAATCTCTGTGGAAAGTAGAAAGTTTGGGGGGGAGGGAAAGATGTGTTTGGTGGTGGGATCTAGTTGGATGTGGTGGAAGTTTCGGAGAGTTATGAGCTGGACGTGGAGGCTGGTGAAGTGGTAGGTGAGGACATGAGGAACCCTATCACTGGTAAGGTGGCGGGAGAATGGGGTAAGAGCAGACGTGCGCGAAATGGAAGACTTGCTGTTGAGGGCAGCGTTGATGGTGGAGGAAGGGAAATTACATCTCTTCCATTTCACGCACTTGTTATTTGGCACCCATACTGCTTTTATTGTATTCTCATGTAACACTCAGGTCTATCAGCTCGTGTTTATCTAGGGGAAATCCCCGTCTGCCCGCCCAACAGTGTCTCAGGGGTTGTGTAGTTGTTGTGTAACGCCACCTGGTACAAACTCACACATCAAATATCAGACAGCACACAATGTACGATTTATAGATTACACTTTATAAATCTTGCTGCAACTATGTAATTACTAGAGATACAATATAAAAGGGAAAGTAAAAGGCGCCAAACTTATCAGAGTTCAACCACTTCGTGCACAACCGTTGGAGCTCAATTAATGGGGTCCTCTTTCCAGCCAGGCTAATCTCCTCCGACCCCCTCGACTCACCGATCAGTACCAACCACAGTGTCGACAAGAGCGCGTCCAGCACATCGTTCTTCTCCAGGTCTCCTCCCGAAAAACCTGCCAAACCACACCGTTCCCAGCCCATGAGACAGAATATCACCCATAAAAAGAATAACATGGACACTTATTGGTTCATTCCCTCTCTTATCAATAATATAACCCAAACAAGCAGGGAGAGAGAGAACTCCTTACATCACAGTTATTATTACAGAAAAGCTATTTTTATTATAACATAACAATGAAGCCATTTTGATAGCCTTTGCAGTAACATAAAAGAAGAAACCCCTTACACTCTCCCCGCACCAAAGAAAGTCATGTCCTCATGACATTAAAGGAGTTCACCAATCCTCCTTGCAAAACACATAACTCAACCCAGGTGCATAAAGCAGTGACTTAACTTCCCAGGGCGGTAGAGATCACACCCTGTTCTCCCGGTGCTACATAGGTCAACCTCTCCGAGGGGTTCCTACTTCTCTGGGACCTCCGTACCTCCTCTGCGACCCTTCCAGCTCAGGCACCACTGGAAACACCCTGGGTCTACCTGTCGAACCCTCACCCGTTCCCTCACTGGGACCCCTCATCAACTTGGAGCCCTCTGTCTCGGGTTCTGGTTCCACCCTCTCTCCCTCCAAGGCCGGCTGTATCCCAGGCTCCTTCCTTTCACCTAACTCAGTGGGGGAAGGGTCAGGAGCCTCTTCTTCTGGTACCGGAGAATTAACGAACGGAAGCAGGTACCAGACATCCGAATCATCGTCTTCCAAATCAGTATCCCTTTCCGGGGCAGGCCCCAGCCCCATCTCTTTCACGGTGGGCTCTTCCTGCGCCCCACGCCTCCGCAGATTTCTCGTACTAGGCGTAAACTCCAATTCGGGCTGTTGGTCTAGCTGCACCTCTTGACCCAGGGGCAATAGGTGGTTCCAATGGAATACATTGACAGGCCTCTTCCCATGCTCTGGTCTTATCTGGTAAACAGGTAGGTTCGGCATCTGGCTCTCTACCACATCGGGGGTGGCTGCCCAGCGATCCGCCAACTTGTGCGTACCAAGTAGTCCTAAGTTCCGTATGAGGACCCGATCTCCTGGCATAAGTTTGGTGAACTTCACTTTCTGATCATACCTCCTCTTATTCGTCTGATTCTGTTTGGTGGCCGCCGCCTCAGCCAACTTGTACGCCCTTTTCAACTCTCTCCTCATATCGGACACATACTTCAGATAGGGCTTCGAAGGTAACTCACCTGTTTCAGTCCCAAAACAAAGGTCAATGGGCAACCTCACTTCCCGCCCAAACATCAGATAATAAGGCGGGTACCCCGTAGCGTCATTGCGGGTACAATTATAACAGTGAACCAAATGCCCGGTGTGCTGACTCCACTTACTCTTCTGACTGATCTCCAGAGTCCTGATCATGCCCAACAGGGTCCGGTTAAACCTCTCGGGCTGAAGATCACCCTGCGGATGATAGGGGGTGGTCCTGGATTTCTCTACCCCAAGCGTATTCAGTAATTCATGAATAAGCCTGCTCTCGAAGTCCCGTCCTTGATCGCTATGTATCCGTTTGGGGAGGCCATAATGAACAAAATACCTCTCTCATAACACCTTCGCCACTGTAGTCGCTTTCTGGTCCTTAGTGGGAAACGCCTGAGCATACCTAGTGTAGTGATCCGTGATGACCAAGACATTGGCGGTGTTGCTGGTGTCTGGCTCAATAGACAGGAAATCCATACACACCAGGTCCAGGGGTCCCGCACTCTGCAAGTTGGACAGAGGAGCCGCCTGCGCAGGCAAGGTCTTCCTCCGGATGCAGCAACTGCATGTCTTACAGTATTCTTCAACCTCCCCCCTTATCCAGGGCCAGTAAAACCTGTCCTTGAGTAATCCATGGGTCTTTTCCACCCCCAAGTGCCCAGAATCATCATGTAGTGACTTGAGCACAGTCTTCCGATACACCTCAGGCATGACCAGCTGCCAACGCCGGGGGCGGTCCGGGGGCGAAGTGACCCGGTACAAGATTTGGTTCTTCAGTTTCAACCGAGGCCACTCCTTCAGTAGTATGGGCGCTGAGGCGTGTTTCGCCTTCTCCGCCTGGGCCATATCCCCCTTTTTAGCCGCATACCAGATAGTGCCAGATCACTAAGCCGCCCCCACTTCCTCAGGGCTCAATTCCGGCAACTGCCTGTTCCCTCAGAGCAGTCAAATTACAGTAAACAGTGGGTAGCGCGTCATCATCAACCCCCAATTGATCTACTGCCTGATCCGACCCCATCGGGTCTCCTGCTGTAGCATCGCTCGCAAATTGACGCATGGCCTTCACTCCCGGGACAGGGACGCTCTCCCACTCCTCGTCCATGCCCGATCCCTCATGTGCCCGACAAGATAAAGCATCTGCATCGATGCTCCGGCTACCGAGAGGGTCTCCCGAAAGTTCTCCCCCGCCTTCTCCTTGCAGGCTCCCAGGAGCCGTCGCACAGGAGGAGAGTTAGTCCCCACTAGAAGGGCAGTGCCACCTGTCTCCACCGGATCCGGACAAACCAACACCAACGTCTCAAGGATTTCAGACACCCCTACATCGCCCTCCGCGAATTCCAATCTCACTGGCAGGTACCCATCGTACAATCACCATCACTTATACCCCAAATCTCCAGGGCATTAAACATGGTTGCTGGCAAATGCTTTAGATATTTGTTGTAGATTGACCGGTACAATAAGGTGACCTGCGATCCAGTGTCAAGGATGGCCCTAGCAAAGATTCCTTCTATCCGTAGGGACACGCTGGAGCGGGGTCCCAATAATCCATCTGGAATAAGGACTTGGGCTTGCAAGGGTTCCATGGCAGATTTCGGGGAATGTGTTCTTCCCAAGACTCCAGTCCATTCCCTCACTGAGTCTCTCCTAAGTTTCCCAACACCTCTCCCTTCTTAGTCGCCTGGCGGCTTGCCCTCCGTGGGGCGTCTTGTCTCTCACAATCCCTCCGGAAGAGTCCCTCTTCCCCACAGCTGTGGCACACCTCCTACCGCTCACATTCCTGCCGGAAATGCCCCTCTTTCCCACAGTTATAGCATACGCTACCCGCCACCCCTCTCCTCCTGGGATGCCCGCCACTCCCAGCCCACAGCGCGACCTGCCCCCTGAAGACGGTGCTCTCCCTGTCAATCCACTCATGCCAGGGGTCCCTGCCCACCTGGGACCCCTTGGGTCACTCGGTTCTCAACCCTGCCACCATCTCCAGTACCGCTGAGGATCGTCTCCAGTGGCCAAAGTCCTCTTCCCAGCCCAACGCTCTCTCATCCTCCCGCACCTCTCTCATCAGCTGACCGAATGATGGAGGGGGTGCTCCTTTTACAGGATTGCCAGAGACTCCAAGCCACCTTGTCCTCCCCCAGGGAACACCTAGATATCTGATTCACCCTCAACTTCGCCATCTCGTCCGCCTTCACTACCCCTCGGCGCTGCAACCCAGTAAGCATTATCTCCAGCTGAAAAATGTATTCTGAGAGCTTTTCCCCTCTTCCCTGCTGCATGTTTTGAAACTCCACTAAAAGCTCCCAAGAACCTCCATTCAATCCAAACGCACCCTTCAAAGCTTCCAGATATTCCACCAGGGAAGCCGAGGGCTGTTCAGCTTTCAGCCCCTGGATGACACCAGCCGCCCCTCCCCGCAAACTTTCCACCAATTGCTGTCTCTTTTCCTTCTCCGAGCCTGGTCACTCCCCTAACAACTGCGACATGTCTTCGATCCATCTTTCATAATCGTCCTCCCCTTCCGGAGTGGGCGTGGCTCCTGGGAAAATTCTCAGCTTCGGGTGGGGCCCCTCAGCCCTTCTCACCATGGAGGTAATGGTGGCTGCCAACTCGGAGGTCTCACCTCTAGCTGGGGGACGGGGCCTGACCAATCCTTCCCACTCTGACCCCGCTTGCCCCTCTTCCCTCATTACCCCGAGAATTTGTTCCCTCGGAAATTCCTTCAACCCTCCACCACTGGCTACTGGCACCTCCCCTGGCGTCTCATCTAACTCCTCCTCCGGTGTCTCCTCACATTCGTCCTCCGGAAGGGCGTGGAGGCCCCACAGCCCCGCCTCCCCCGGATGCTGACCGTCACTGGCAGTTCCAACGTCATGACGTCAGCACTCATAGGAACCAACACCCAGCTGGATTCCACTTCTTTACCGTACCTTCTAGCTATCAGTTCTACCTTGCCGATAGCTTTAATCAGACTCGACCCCCGCACTAGCACTTCTTCCAAAGTGCGGAAATCCACCCCACTTAACACGCAAGCACGATTAACCAGTACATCCTCAAACTCACACCAGCTTGCAATCTTATCTCGATCCATCTCCGCACTACTTAACGTGGCGATTTATACTGCTTGTACAGAATTCAAACCCGGACGCTGCCCCAACAAATGTAACGCTGAGGTCTATCGGCTCGTGTTTATCTAGGAGAAATCCCCGACTGCCCGCCCAATCGTGTCTCACGGTTTGCATAGTTGCTGTGTAATGCCACCTGGTACAAACACACACATCAGATATCAGACAGCACACAAGGTACGATTTACAGATTACACTTTATAAATCTTACTGCAACTATGTAATTAATAAAGATACAATATAAAAGGGAAAGTAAAAGGCGCCAGACTTATCAGCGTTCAACCACTTCGTGCACAACCATTGGAGCTCAATTAACGGGGTCCTCTTTCCGGCCAGGCTAATCTCCTCCAACCCCCTCGAGTCACCGATCAGTACCAACCACAGTGGTCGACCAGAGCACGTCCGGCACGTCCTTCTTCTCCAGGTCTCCTCCCGAAAAACCCGCCAAACCACACGGTTCCCAGCCCATGAGACAGAATATCACCCACAAAAAGAATAACATGGACACTCATTGGTTCGTTCTCTCCTTATCAATAATATAACCCAAACAAGCAGAGGGAGAGAGAGAGAGAACTCCTTACATTGCAGTTATTATTACAGAAAAGCCATTTTTATTATAACATAACAAAGAAACCATTTTGATAGCCTTTGCAGTAACATAAAAGAAGAAACCCCTTACACTCAGAATACTCGAGTGTAGTAAAACATGGAGATCAAATCTCTCAGTACCAGCTGGTTTGTAAAATTAATCAGATTATGTCAATAGTATATTGGTTCTTGGCCATATTTTATAGTTTCTATGGCAGAATCACCTCCACAGATGGCTTGTCCTTCTCTCTAATGTATTTCCTCTTGCCAGAGTTGAATGAACAAGCTCAACTCTTGTTCTACACATTTACCAAGGCTTCCCAAACCAATCTTTAGGCATTTTTTGTTTACTTAAATAATCAACTTAGCAGATGTTTCAAGTATTAGCTCAGCATTTCTAAAAAAAAGTTCTTAAACGAATCTCTGATCAGATGTTTTTGAGGGACAATATGTTGATCTTCAGAACAAGGAAACATCATTCTCAGGTTTTATCTCACAGTACTGGTTGGTGCAAGGAGGTCTAATTTATAAATTCTATTAATACCCAGGGCTAAGTTGGAAACAGACATTGCCTGCTAGGTGATAAATGATAGTTGTTTTCAGCAGCATTCAAGTTGTTTGATCTGCAATTCAGCAAAGATGACGAAGCTCCTACCTAGGGCTAATCTGATTAAACGTGTTCAGAACAATGATTAATTCTGAGGCCTGAACAAACTGTGAATAGTCTCAATACATCATAGTTTCTTTGTTTTATAGTCAGCAGTTGGCTGATTTATGAAATATGAGCTCAGAAATTGGATTCAGTAGCACTGTTTTCCTCAGTGTTATGCAATCCATTTCCCACTTCACCCAGTACAAATTGGGCGAACAAGTTTTTCCAGGTACAATTTCCACAATTGTGAAATTGTACTGACATTCCTGCCCTGATCTATGCCAGCCAATTCAACATGACCTCATAATTCACATCCTTGCTTATTTCCATCCATACCAACATGAATTAGAGCTCAACCTTCACACAATACCTGTTGTGGAATGTATACAAGGAGCACTTTGCACTAGTTTGTTGTTCTAAGGGACTAAACTAACTGCTGATGTCCAGGAGTTTGAACTCAACAGCTTCAGGGCTGACTGTAGGCTGCTCAGACATCTTCCAAAATTCACGCAGTGTGCTTCTCTGATACATAGTTGATGAGATTTGCATTCGATAATTGCCACAGTAGTTACATCAGTAGCAACCCATTACCATCTTGGCTGGCCACTCAAGCTGGGTCAGGGCACGGGTGGCCGGGAGACAGACATACCCATCTGTGAAGCATTGACTCCAGGAAGTCTTCGATGTGACACCACATCCAACTAAGACAGCTGTAATGAGTAATGTATTGACAAGCTCAGGATTTTCATGACTGTCATCACTGAGCTATGCAGAATGAGATGGGACTGACTCTTGGCCACTCTTTTATAACTCACCTGTTGTCTCTGTGGAATTTGAGGTCATTTGTCTCTAAAATTCCTCACCATCAGATTTTTCTAAGTGGCCACGACAGATCTCTGCTCTGTATTCCACTTGTTTCTTGCCATAGCATCAGAGAGGCTACATTCAGTGTTGGAAAAAGATCATCTATATTCATTGCAGACAGCAGCATCTTCAGCACAAGGATTAGCAAGGGCAGCTTCCTTGTACTGAGTGCAGACAGAAGTTGACTATATTCATGTAGTCATAATAATCTAAGCCTTGTCATAAACAAATAAGGTTTCCATTCCCTCAATATGCAGCTTGTAGTGGCTCATTGTAAGACCTTCCTCATGGGGATAGCTGTGCACTTAGGAAGCAGACATATCTCTTTCATTTGCATTGTTCAACATTTTCAGTGATCAGAGGGATGGATCCTGGGGAACAAGGTTGCAGTTTATGTCTAAGAGTTGTGGAGAACTCATCATAGTGTATTAGAGGCAGAACGGCCAACTGAAGTCAGCAGCTGGTGCCAGAAAAAAGAGCAAAGAGTAGCCGGATCTGGAGTCTGAGGAAGATGAATCACAGCCTGACAATCTACAGGAATAGGACGATGCGCAAGACTAGAACCAAAGTAGTCATGATGTGCTGGCATTCAGACCATTGTTTTAATACTGAGATTCAGAAGTTACCTGCTGTCAGGCTCTAAATCATAATCGTCTGTTTTCTATTGTCTTCACACTTCTCTGTTGACTGCATAACCTGAGCAAGGTTCAATATATCCTGAAGAAGCAAGTGAATGGAAAATGAGCTGTCAGTGTTCTTACAGTAGACTGATGAGTTTTCATTAACCATATCTCTGCTCCTGTGTGTTCACTTGTGAAATCCCTTTGTTCAGACAGCAGAACTGTCCACTGACGTGCAGCGTCTCTTAATTCGTAGAGAATGGCAAGCTATTAATTTGAAGCATCCCTGTGCTTGTGGGTATGCAGGCCCTCCCCAGTTACAAATGCCCGAATTATAGTCATCCATAAGTATCTTCCAAAAATATTGGTAAATTCAAATGTTTGATGAATGCACATATGTTCGCTCCAGCAAACAGCAGAGGTGGATTCTTCTCTCTTTTCACTTTTAATAAGTGTTCTTTCTTTCCAGTTAAACAAAAACAAACCTTGGGAAAAAAAAGCGTATTTAAATGCAACCTCCCTGCCAAAGCAGGTACCATTGTCCCTTAAGAGCCTAGGCTGCTAGTTTCACTGCTGTTAGCCACTTAAGTGAATTTTCTTGAATACTGTCAAGTAATCACTTCTATTGATAATTGTGAAATCAATGTAACATCAGCTGCTACTTCAAGGCCATCAAAGGCAGCCACTGAGTGTGGGACATCCTGATTGTGTACCATTGCTACCGAGGCAGCAATAGACAATAAATAAATACTCATGTTAACAACATTCATTAACTACTACCAAGATATGGTTACCATGTCGAGTTATTTTGATTAATTTCTGGCTTACAGACAAAATTGACTGTTGGATTTGTGAAATCAGAAACTGTTTGTAACCAGGGGAGATACTGTATCTGTGAGCTGTTTATGGGTTGTAGTCTCTTGTCAACAGACAACATCCTTCTACACATAAATAACATCTCACTAGTCAGTGAGAGCTGAAAGGTGGTATAGGATAGGACAGCTCTGCTGGAAGTTCAGATGAAATAACAGTTTGCATGTATATGTACTTTACATATGTACTATGTGTGAAGTGTGTGCATTAGGAAGGCAAGGAAAAGTTTATCTCTGCAAGGGAGTAGTATTTTAATGTTATGCACTTCATCTGTGTATTTCTTCTGAGTATGTAAGATTTCTTTCAGCATTGTTCCGTAGTGTGTTGATTTTCAGTCCAGAAAGAGAATGCCTGAGCCACTTCCTTCCAAACACTTCCAGTAGTGTCCATGACAGATGTCCTTCCCACCATCCCTTACCCAGCGTATACCTGTAATTTATTTCTTGCATTAGGGCTTCTTAGACAAATAAGCAGAACACAAGGACATAGGACTGCAGAAGCTCTCTTCTTCTGCTTGACTGGCTTTCTTTCCAAAATGGCAGCCATAATAATGTGCTTTATTACCACTGGTGCCTGATGTGCAGGAAAATTTTGTCAGAAGTGTCGTACTGAACCCGGACAGATGATAATTCCTTTGAGTTCATCTATGGAAACTGCTTAACTTCTGCCTTTGATGTCTTTTTTTTCCTCTTCAGGGTGGATGGAGTTCTTTTGAAAACTCAGACCTGGAGTTATACTCAGACTTCGTCTCTTTGTGGTAGTGGGTCCTGCTCCTGGGGGCTCACGACTGGCCACTTTTCGAAATCCCAAGGACACGGTGGAAAAGATAAGTGCACCTTTGGGGTTCCGTTGTTTTGTGGCCCTGTTGGCAGGCTGATTCAATACCAGTGCCACCAACTAAAGCATCTCAGGGAAAAAACAGAATATCGGGAGCAGTGGATCAGCTGTCGGAGGCTCTGTACTTGGTGAATCACGCTCTCTCTCAGTGATGGGGGGAGTTTGTTGTCGATTCTCAGATTGGAGAGCTCAGAAAAAAGAGGTGCAACAGACTTTTAATACCAGAAATAAGCAAGTTGTTTTGTTATGTCTCCCTTCTCACTGTGAAGGGGGACTCCTACCTTTCCATTTATTAGGGAGAAAGAGAGCCTGTAGTATGTCAAATTGTCAGGTGAACGATTAGTTTTTGTTGCGCTGCAGATCATGGTCTTTTTGGGGGCTTTGCAATTGCTTGCTTAGTGGGTGGAAAGTATTGATCCTTTTTTTTGCAGAAGTAATTAGGGAGGGGAGGGTCGTTGCTTTACTGCTGCTTGTGTGTGGGAGGGGAGAGTAGGGGGGCTTTGGGGTTCTAACGTCACTCATTCTTTGGGGCAATCTTTTGATTTCATGGATGTTTACAAAGAACAAGAATTTCAGCATGTATATTGTATCCATTTCTCTGACATTAAATGAAACTATGGAACTATTGAACTATTGACCCTGTGAGTTTTGTCCAAGCTATGTTTTTGTACTTCTTTCTGCAACTCAACCAGCCTTACAATGGTTCAGTTTCTGTCTGACTAATTTCATGTTTTATTGAAGAATGTAATTCAGCACTAGTTCTAAAGACAGTAATATTTTTAATGCATTAATCCAGATGAAATCCAAATTCTTGGATATGTAATTTTCCATTCAATTTCAGTTGCTTCTAGATTTGACAGATGGCTCCAGAAATTCCTTTACCCAACTTCAATCAAAATGTATTTGTCCTGATGAAGGGTGGGTCTCAGCCCAAAAGGTCTGCTGTTTACTTCCATTCACATATGCTGCCTAACCTGTTGAGCTCCTCCAGCACATTGCGTGTATTGCTCCTCCTGCTGTCCCCTCCCCTACTTGCCCAAAGCACACACTCTCTCTGCCACCGAAACCTTCTTCCTCCACCCCTACCTCCCCTCTGGTGAGTGCTTATGCTCCAAACCTGTCAGATTTGGAGTATTCTGCTTCCATGGGGATGATCACCCACAACGCCTGACTGTGACTGCAGGTCAGGTTAAGAGACGGCTGGAGAGACTATGTCAAGGCAAGGCTGCTGGACCGGACAGTATCAGCTCCAGGCTACTGAAGGTCTGAGCAAGCCAGCTGTCTGGTATTTTGCAGCACTTAATAATCTGATTCTGAGTCAGGAAAAGATACCAGTGCTGTGGAAGACTTCCTGCTTGGTTCCTGTACCCAAGAAGGCGACTCCATCTGAACTTAATGACTACAGACCAATTGTCCTCACATCTCATGTGATGAGAGTGCTGGAGAGGCTGGCCCTGACTTACGTTGGACCGCAGGTGAGATATTTATTGGACCCTCTACAGCTTGCCTACCCATCTCATGTGGGAGTGGATAATGCCATTATCTACCTGTTGCAGAGAGCTCTCTCCCACCTGGATGATCAGGGAAGTGAGGTATGAGTAGTGAAAATTATGACTGAGAAAGTGCTCAGGAAGCTTAACGGTCTGAGGGTGGATAAATCTCCTGGACCTGATGGAATACATCCTCGGGTTCTGAAGAGATTGTGGAGGCATTAACAATGATCTTTCGAGAATCGGTAGATTCTGGCATTGTACCAGATCCCTGGAAAATTGCAAATGTTACTTTGCTATTTAAGAAGGGTGGGAGGCAGCAGACAGGAAACTATAGACCTGTTAGCCTGACATCAGTGGTTGGGCAGTTGTTGGAATCAATTGTTAAGGAAGAGATTATGGCGTACCTGGAAGCACATGACAAGATAAGCCAAAGCCAGCATGGTTTCCTGAAAGGAAAATCCTGCTTGACTAACCTACTGCAATTCTTTGAGGAAATTACAAGCAGGGTAGACAAAGGAGATGCAGTAGACGCGGTGTACTTGGATTTTCAGAAGGCCTTTGACAAGGTGCTGCACATGAGGCTGTTTAGCAAGATAAGAGCCCATGGAATTACAGGGAAGTTACTAGCAGGGTGGAGCATTGGGTGATGGACAGAAGACAGAGAGTGGGACTAAAGGGATCCTATTCTGGCTGGCTGCTGGTTACCAGTGGAGTTCCACAGGTGTTGGTGTTGGGACCACTGCTTTTTACGATGTATGTCAGTGATTTGGATTATGGGATTAATGGATTTGTAGCTAAATTTGCCGATGATAGGTGGAGCAGTGGGCAGTGTTGAGGAAACAGAGAGCCTGTAGAGACTTAGATAGTTTAGGGAAATGGGCAAAGAAATGACAAATGCAATACAATGTTAGAAAGTGTATGATCATGCACTTTGGTGGAAGAAGTAAACGGGCAGACTATTATTTAGAAGGGCAGAGAATTCAAAATGTAGAGATGCAAAGGGACTTGGAAGTCCTTGTGCAGCATACCCTAAAGGTTACCCTCCAGATTGAGTTGGTGGTGAAGAAGACAAATGCAATGTTGGCATTCATTTCTAGAGGTATAGAATATAAGAGCAGGGATGTGATGTTGAGTCTCTATAAGGCACTCGTGAGACCACACTGGAAGTATTATGTGCATTTTTGGGCTCCTTACTCTAGAAAGGATATACTAACATTGGAGAGGGTTCACAGAAGATTCACAAGAATGATTCCAGGAATGAATGGGTTACCATTTGAGGAACGTCTGGCAGCTCTTGGGCTGTATTCTGTGGAGTTCAGGAGAATGAGGGGGGATCGCATAGAAACATTCCAAATGTTAAAAGGCCTGAACAGATTAGATATGGCAAAATAATTTCCCATGGTAGGGAGTCTAGGAAAGAGGGCACAACTTCAGGATTGAAGGACGTCCATTTTGAATGGAGATGTGGAGAAACTACTTTAGTCAGAGGGTGGTAAATCTGTGGAATTTGTTGCCACGAGCAGCTGTGAAGGCCAAGTCACTGGGTGCATTTAAGGCAGGGATAGATAAGTTCTTGATTAGACAGGGCATCAAAGGGTATGGGGAGAAGGCAGGGGAGTGGGGATGACTGGAAGAATTGGATCAGCCCATGATTGAATGGCAGAGCCGCCTCATTTGGCCAAATGGCTTACTTCTGCTCCTATATCTTATGGTCTTATGGCAGCATTGTGAGAAAAAATTTTTGTTCTCTCTAGTGCTTTTAATACAATCCAGCTATTTCATCTGGGCAAGAAGTTTCAAAGGATGGTCTTAGACAAATCCACTACCTTCTGGATTCCTGACCACCTGACAGATAGACTCCAATTCGTACAGCTGGGTAGTTCTGTCTCCTTTTCTGTTCACACTGTACACATCAGACTTTCAGTACAAATCTGAGTCTTGACTCTTGCAGAAGTTCTCTGATAACTCTGCAGTGGTTGTGTGTATCAGAGATGGACAGGAGTCAGAGTACAGAGGATTGGTGGACAGGTTTGTGGAATGGTGCAGGAGGAAACACCTGCTCCTGAATGTGGCCAAAACCAAGGAGATGGTGATAGATTTTGGGAGGAAGAGGACCCTGACTGTGCCGAGTCCTATATACATTTTGGGAGAAGAAGTTGCAGTGGCGGAGGAGTAAATTCTCGTGTGTTCACCTTGGCAAAGGACTTGACTCGAAAACCAATACCAAAGCTGTTTACAAGAAGGGGTTGAGCTGACTCTTTTTTTCTAAGGAGGCTGAGATCCTTCAATGTGTGCAGCAGGGTGTTGGAGATCTTTTACCAGTCTGTTGTAGCGAATGCAGACTTCTTTGTGGCTTTATGTTGGGGGAGCAGCATCGGTGCTGGAGATGCAACAAGCGTAAATAAACTCATCAAAAAGGCTCGATCTGTCCTTGGCTACGACACAAAATCTTCTGAGTTAGTGGTGGGGAGGAGGTCACTGAACAAACTGTTATCCATTATGGACAATTTCGCACATCCTCCATGACCTACTCAATAAGTAGTGGAGCACTCTTTCGAACAGATTCATTCAGCTCCGCTGTCACAAGGACCGTTACCGAAAATCTTTCCTACCAAATGCAATAAGCATATACAACTGTTCATCTCTGTGTGACAAGAAAACACAATAGTCTCTTTTATTATTCTGTACATTATTATTGCACAGTACTGAACATTATTGCACATTGGTAAATTATTATTGAATATATTATTTTTCTGTACTTTATTATTAGTTATTATTATATTATTAATAATAATAATTATTATTACTAAGTGTGTTTTAAAATTTGCAACTGTAATGAAATAATTTTCCACGGGATCAATAAAGTACTTATTATTATTATTATTATTTTTTTTTATTACTTCAAACAAAATGATGCTGCACAATTGAAAATTGGCTAAATCTGTGCATATTTCCAGTTGTCTGTTTAGAAATTCCCAGTAGCTTTATCTAGTATAAAATTCTCCCAAGCTGCATTTAAGGTAATGCAAAATACAGAAGTGAAAAGTTCACAGTTACTTTATTATTATTATTCAATTTAATACACGTAACCGTATATAAACCCGAAATCTATTTTCTTGTGGGCATAGTCAGTAACAAAATAGAATCAAAGGAAGACTGCACCCAACAAACAACTGGTGTGCAAAAGACAGCAAACTATGCAAGCATAAATTAAAAAAAATAAATAATATATAACTAAATAAGCAATAAAAATTGAGAGCATGATATGAAGAGTCCTTGAAAATGAGTCCATAGGTCATGGAAATAGTTCAGTGTTGGGGGCGAGAGAAGTTGCGTGAAGTTATCCCCACTGATTCAAGAGTTTGCTGGTTGAGGGGTAATAAGTATTCCTGATCCTGGTGGTGTGCATTGTTCCCTGAAACTCCTGCACCACCTTCCTGATGGGGGCAATGAGAGGAGAAAATGGCTTGGGTGGTTGGAGTCCTTCTTAATGGATGGTGCTTTCCTGCGATAGCGCTCCATGTAGATGTGCTCAGTGTTGTGAAGGGCTTTATCCAGGATGGACTGGACCATATACATTGTTTTTGTAGGATTTTCCATTCAAGGGCATTGGCGTTTCCATACCAGGCCATGATGCAACTAGTTAATATACTCTTCACTACACACTTATTGAAGTTTGTCAAAGTTTTAGATGTCATGTTGAATCTTTGCAAGCTTCTAGGGAAGTAGAGGTGCTGTCGTGCTCCCTTCATAGAGATGATAAACCCTAGAGTTTAAAGTTACTGATCCTTTTCAGCTCTGATCCTCCGATGAGGAATGGGTCATAGATTTCTGGTTCCTTCTCCTGAAGTCTATTATCAGCTCCTTGGTCTTGCTAACATTGAGTGAGAGGTCGTTATTGTGGCACCACTCAGACAGATTTTCAATCTCCCTCCTACATGCTGTTTGGTCATCACCTTTGATTTGGCCACCAGCTAACTTAAATATGGCACTGGAGCTGTGGTTAATATCACAGTCATAAGCATAAAGTGAGTAGAGCAGAAGACAAGCACACAGCTTTGTGGTGCACCTGTGCTGATGGAGACTGTGGACGAGATGTTATTGCCAACACAAACTGACTGGGGTCTGCAAGTGAGGAAGTTAAGGATCCAATTGCACAAGGAAGTATTGAGGCCAAGGTCCTGAAACTTATTGTTAGTTTTGAGTGTGTGATGGTATTGAACGCTGAGCTGTAATTAATAAAGAGCATCCTGATGTATGCATCTTTGCTGTCCAGATGTTCCAGGATTGAGTGAAAAGCCAATCTGCTGCAGACCTGTAGTGCCGGTGACAAATTGGAGTGGATCCAAGTCATTCCTCAGGCTGCAGTTGATATGCTTCATCACTAAACTCTCAGAGCACTTCATCACAGTGGACGTAAGTGCTGCTGGCCGATAGTCATTGAGGCATGTTACCATGTTCTTCTTAGACACCGGTAGAACTGAAGCAGACGGGTAGCCCAGACTGCCAAAGTGAAAAGTTAAAAATATCTGTGAACATTCCGGCCAATTGATCAGCACAGGTCTTTAGCACTCCACCACATACCCCATCTGAGCTGAATGCTTTCCTTGGGTTCACCCTCCTGAAGGATGCTCTCATGTCAGCCTCAAAGACTGAAATCACAGGGTCATCGGGGGCTGTGGTAGTTTGTGAAGGTTCCTTTACATTTTGATGGTCAAAGTGAGGATGGGAGGCATTGAGCTCATTTGAAAGAGAAGCCTTATGTCACCTGTGTTGCTTGGTTTCACTTTGTAAGAGGTAGTAGCGTTCATGTCCCACCACAGCTATCAAGCATCCTTCAGTGATTCAAGTTTGGTCTGTAAATGTCACATCACTCTACCTGTCTGTATCTCCACCGAGACTTTGAAGTTTATGGGTCTGAAAAATAGCAGTTCTTAATACTCGCAAAAAAATACACATTTGACTGATCCAATTTCTTCTGAGGTTGTGCTGTTCAATGGAACAATAATCAAACAACTACAACAAATATACTAAAACAATACTCAAACATTTTTCTTCACTGAAACATGTGAACTCTTATTTTGATTATTAGCTTGGCTATTAAATGAACTTCCTCTGCATTCCCTCTCAGCAATTCCACCACAGGAGTTCTTTACAGCTTTAATTAATTTATACCTTTAATTAATTAAATTAATTTATGGTCTGTTACAGGTGTCAACTGTCATTGTAACATCACTTCAACATCACTGTGCCTTCAATTGCTGAAACACTGATTTCTACACTTTCTTCCTTACTCTCTGATTCTGTTCCTTCAAAAATCTGTAAACTCTGCTGCTTTGACCAAGGTGCCCTGTGGTACAATTTCCCATTTTATCTCTTTTACTTCTCCAGTCCTGCAGAAAGGTATTGGCATGAAAGTCGACTGTACTCTTTTCCATAAATGCTGGCTGGCTTGCTGAGTTCCTCCAGCATCTTGTGTGTGTTGCTCCCATTTTATCTGTTAATCCTCCTTTGAAGAACTTAGAATTTTTTTCAATACTGAAAGCACAACATAAATGTAAATTGCTATTATGTTCACATTCAGCCTATATTTCAGCAACCAAATTTCATCACTATCTTCAGTCATTTTGTTTCAATTTTACCATTAACACTCTCCATAACACCTTCTATAGATTACGATAATAAATATTACATTACCATGAAATGAAAGCAAGATGATGAATAGCAAGGAGGTGGACAATAAATCAACAAATAGTCTACTTTTATGTCTTTATTTTGAATTAAAGAGGTAGCTGATTCAATAAAGGCTGTTTAGAGAACCATCTGATTATAGATGACATTTATTTCTGCTTCTATATCTGTAATATATTAGCTCCCTCTTTAACGTTATTTCAAATTATTGCAAATAAATAAAGCACATTCTTTTCATTTCTTATACAAAGGAAATGTGCAATTGTTTGTTCCTAACATATAATTATACTGATCAAATCTTTTTAGTTGTCTTTTTAATTGTAGTATGATGGTTTACGCTGTAGTTTTGCTCATTTGATGCCCCCTGCCCTTCTTTCTTTCATCTTGATGGCTGTTTTCTTAATATTTTTGTACAGACTTTGCATGACAATTTTTCATGTCTTGCTTCTGCCATGTTTATCATTGGTTACTCACATAGATCCAATTACCTACATGCAAAAGGACTGGACCATATTAATCTCTGTGATCTCAGGCTCCTTATACAACCGTAATGTCATTTGTAGGCCAAAAGTTGAATTTGAAAATTAATTTTGGGCATCAAGTAAAGCTAATTATAATGAAGTGCTTTCACACTTGATTATTCTGATAGTACATGTGTTTTTGTCATTGGTATTGTCAAGCTGTACTTTAAGCTATTATTCCTGGGAGTAGTACATTATCACGTAATTAGTATATTACCAAGTGAACGATAATTATGCGACTACTGGACTGAAATAAGCCAATTATTGATTTTCTTTCTCACTTGACCTACACTCCTGCACAATTATAAAATGTTAAATGCTGTTCAATATCTTGCGTGTGATAAAAGGTACCTAGCCACAAATCTACCATGTGGTCTCTGACAAACGTTGAATTCCAGCAGTTTTGTAGAACTGTTGAAACCTATCACTGATCGAAGGAGATTTAAAGATTTATAATCAATATTCAATTAAAAAAGATAGAATAACAGTAAATCTTACCCTGATTCTGCTGATGTTGATTTGGGTGATCCATTTTGGACCTTTTTTGATATATTTATAAGTGATATTGATGGTGCTCTCAGAGCAATTTATTTCCTCTCTAGACACTATGTGTGGCTAGGTGCTGCAAGACCAAGATATCACAGGTGCAGTAAAGATTTTCACACATAGGTAATTTTTTTAATAAAGTAATTGTAGCACTGTTTTAAAAACTGTGTTGACAAACTTTGGGAAGCGACATCAGTAAAATATTGCTCAGCCACTTCACAAAAAGAAAGGAAGAAATTCAAAGAACTGAGCTATATTACTTTTAAATCACACTGATTATCATTTTATATTATGCAGTAGTTCAGAAAAAATGTTTGATAAATGGTATTAAATACATTTATATAACCCGATGCAAAGACACCTCGACTGATATATGCAGAAACTAAGTGGAATACACTTAGTGGCCACTTTATTAGGTATACCTGTACACTGGCTTATACATGCAATCATATGGCAGCAACTCAATGCATAAAATCATGCAGATATGGTCAAGGAGTTCAGTTTTTGTTCAGACTAAACATCAGAATGGGGAAGAAATATGATCTAATTCACTTTGACTATGGAATGACTGTTAGTGCCAGATGGGGTGGTTTGAGTATCGCAGAAACTGCTGATCTCCTGGCATGTTCTCACACAGCAGTGTCTAGAGTTTACCAAAGCATGGTGTGAAAAACAAAACAAAAAAAAAACAGTGAGCAACAGTACTGTGGAAGAAAATGCCTTGTTAATGAGAGAGATCATAGGATAATAACCAGGCTGTTTCAAGCTGACAGGAAGGCGACAGTAACTCAAGTAACCATGCATTTCAACAGTGGTGTGCAGAAGAGCATCTTTGAAAGAACAACACATCAAATCTTGAAATTCAAGGGGACTAGCAGCAGGAAACCAGAGGCATACACTCAATGGTGTCATGGGTACAGGAGGTAACTAATAAAGTGGCCACTGACAATAAATCATCCTTACAAGATTTCAGACTATTCCCAAAAGTACGCCAAGTCATAGTAAATCCATTAGTAAAGCATAGCAAAATCCCTTATTAATGAAATATTAATATCTCACCTGTCTCGTTTGTCCCATGTGCAAATAAGTATCTTAACTGCATAGCAAAAGAAAAACGCACATGTTTGCTGGAAATAATAATTAACAGCTGAAAATGGTGGAAGTACAATGGAATCCGGTTGACTGGTCCGTCAGTTATTTGGGGCAGCCACTTATTTGGGACAACTCCTAAAGAACTAAAACTAATAGAGAAAATAGTTGGAATTTCCGGGCGGGAGGAGAAGAGAAGCAGTGCGCCGTGCGTGCGCAGCCCTCCGATGAAAGATGATATTGTATCTGTTAACTAGGGGCCATGGACAATTCTTATTTGATGAAGATGGAGGTGAAAGCACAGAGGAACATCTGGAAAAATTTCTGAAACGCTCGTTCACTGCTGTCGTTACTGCGCGGTCGGGAATCTTTCAGAGGGTAGGCCTCAAAATCCCCGGCTTTGCCTGCTGTTGGTGACCGAGGAGGAGGTCAAATTGTTCAGATAGTGATGGCGCTCAGTACTCGGTGTCGGAGAGCTGATCAGAGCTCAAAGTTTTCAGGTGACTCAGAGTCGGACCATGGTTGAGTATGGCAGGGAGAGTTTTTCTTCCTTCTCTCCGACTGCGTGAGATGTGGGACATTTGAGAGACTTTGAACTTTTACTGTGCTCATGGATTTCTTCATCAAGTTCATGCACTGCTGTAACTATATGATATAATTATGTGGTTTTGTTAGTTTTTTTCAGTCTTGGTTTGTCCTGTGTTTTGTGATATCACACTGGAGGAGATATTGTATCATTTCTTACTGCATGCATTACTAAATGACAATAAAAGAGGACTGCATGTCTTCATAATCTAATTCCCTTCATTTATTTGCATCACTATGCTGCTTCATTGGGGTAGAAGATTCTTGGTGAACAGTTTTTAACTAGCATTTGATGTATGCATTTGTGTGTTGGTTAGACACTACATCATGCTTAGGGCAAAAAGTTTTTAAATAGCAGCAGTTGTATGTGCTCGTGTTCAAAAAGCAGTGATTTCTGGCAATTGATAAGCAGTAAGGCAATTCAGAACCGTTTTGGTCACGGCAGTTTCAAGCATGCAGGCTTGGAGATGTCAGACATTCCTGAAGTTAAAATGAAATGATTTCACAACTTCAGCAAGTTTGGAACAATGAAGAATTTAAAGGTAACAACAATCATCTTGAATGTTACAACGATAATGAGGATGCAATCATCGATACCGTTATATGAAGCCAGCTCAATGTCTACACTCAGTGTCTGCACTGATTTTGTTCATTTAAGTCAAACAAAAGAACACGTGCACTGAATGAGTTCCTCCATCGATAAATATTAGGAAATAATACACAGTTTTAAAGTACTCTAGTAGTATTGATAGCATTCTAAATTGTTATGTACTTCATTTAAATAAATAATTTATTACTCAGTTAAATGGTAGTCCATGATCCTTCAGCTAATTGGAGCAGCTGCTTAACTGGGCCAAAATGTACTTGACTCGCTGTCCCAATTAACTGGAATTCACTGTATTTGGGAGGTCAAGCAGTGTGAATGATGAAATTCTGTTTCATCATGGAGCTGAAGCATTAGCTATTTATCTCTCCACAAATATTTCCTGACCTGCTGATTATTTTGACCATTTTCTGTCTTTATTTCTCATTGCATAAATGGTTTTCTTTAAAACAGCTAGTTCCATCCAATTGCATTCTGAATCCTACATGTTAAGTTATGAATGAGGTTTGAGTGGAGGAGAAATATACCAAATATATTAAAAATGCTAAAAGGTAACAACAGCCTGAAATTTACTATAATGTCTTGCATTATGTCCAGTTTTAGTATTTTTCCTTCTTTGCTTTCATCCTGCCAAACGTCTGCTTCTTTTACAAATAGAAATACCATCTGGCTGATAGTCAATGAGGCAGCTCACCCTGCTCTTCTTAAGCACTTGTACGGTTGTCGCCCTTTTGAAGCAGGTGGGAACCTTCAATTGCAGCAGTGAGAGTCTGATGATGTCCTTGAACACTCCTGCTTGTTGGTTGGCACAAGTTTTCACAGCCCCACCAGCTACACCATCAGGGTCTGCTGTCTTCTGAGGGTTCACTCTCTTGATCAGCCTCCAGGACAGAGCTCAGAGGATCATCAGATGGTGCAGGGATTCACACAGCTGTTGTTTTATTTTCCCTTTAAAAGCATGTATAAAAGGTGTCGAGATCAACTGGGAGTGAGGCATCACAGCCATTTATGATGTTAGGTTTTGCCTGGTGGGAAGTAATGGCCTGTAAACCCATCAAGAGCTGATTTGCATCCATTTTCATCTCTTCAATCGGAATTATTTTTTCACTCTTAAGATAGCCTTTTTCAGGTCATACCTGAATTTCTTGTATAGTTCTGGATCACTGCTCTTGAATCTCACAGTTTTAGCCCTCAGCAGACTATGAATCTCCTGCTTCATCCATGGCTTTTGGTTTGGTTATGGTCTCGAAGGCACACACAAATCCACACAGGTCTTGATGAAGTTGATGACAACTGTGGGTTACTCAGTCAGATTTGAAGATGAATCCCTGTATGTTGTCCAACTCAAAGCAGTACCTTAAGTGCTCCTGTGCCTCCCTAAACCATATCTTCTTGGTCCTCACCACTGGTGCTGTGGTCTTTAATCTCTGCCTGCATGCTGGGAGTAGTACAGCTAGGAGATCAGACATTCCAAAGTGTGTGTGTGGAATGGCATGGTAATCGTTCTTGATGGTGGTATAACAATATGTGAAATCCCCTGGTTCCACAGGGTGATATATTGATGGTCATTGTTCTCAGTCTTCTTCAAGCAGGCCTGGTTGAAATACCCCAGAATGATAAGGAATGCATCAGGCTTTTGGTTTGGTTATGTCCAGTATGTTTCTGAAGGCACACACTCATCTTCACAGGTCTTATGCTTGAAGAAGGCTGATGTCTAAAGAAGATATAAGAAAAACAGTAAATACACTTTCCTGCAACACACATAAAAGTTGCTGGTGAATGCAGCAGGCCAGGCAGCATCTCCAGGAAGAGGTGCAGTTGACGTTTCAGGCCGAGACCCTTCGTCAGGACTAACTGAAGGAAGAGTGAGTAAATACACTTTCCTCTTTGTTCATTTACTGATTTACTTCTTTGGAAATGAAACATTGCAGAAGTCTCTAAAATTTTTAAATTGTAGTTACTTTATCTAGATAAATCATAGTGATAAAATTATCCCTTCTTGTGAAACCTAAGTCATCAATCAAGTTTAAATCAGTGGTTCCCAAGTGGGGTCTATGGACCCATTGCTTAACAGTATTGGTCCAGGGCATAAGAAAGGTGAGGAACCCTCGCTTTAAATTCCTGTATCTCCGTAAAAGGTTCAGCATGAAATTTTGTTCGATAACTATCATGGATAATGCCAAGAGAAAATTTTGCCACATTGATGTAAATCCAAATGATGGTTGCAGAAAGATTGTAAATATACTTTACATCACTGAATTTGAGTTATATTTTATGTAGCATGTAATTTTTCAGAATTAACAGTTAAGAAAAATGGATATTTTTTCACCGATAAAATAGAAAGGAATAATGCTGATTTTCTTTCATTATGTTTGCTGGAAACAGTGGTGTTTGCAGCAGGTTTAAAGCAAGTTAGTGTTTTGTTTTTTATATTCTGGTATAGCTGTTGAGAACTATTCAACAAGCACAAAAGAACCATGATGGATATGAAAACTCTATTATCTATCCTAATCCTGGTGTAAATAATACATTGCATGGTCAAAGTTGCAATGCTGAGTTTTTTATAAAGCTACCGTAATCCTATCATTATAGATCCCTGATGAATTTACAAGAAAGTATCTAAAAAAGTTAAAGAAAAGATTCAAAGGTTCATTTACTATCAAAGAATACAACTCTGAAATTCTTCAATTCTCCTAGTAGTCATGAAACCAAGAAAGAAAAGAAAGGCAGCACAATCATCAACCCCCAAATCACACTTCCGCACAAAAAATAGAACAGACAAAAATGGAACAGGCACAGCAACCACCAAATCCCTCCTCCTGCACAAAAAAATGAAAAAAAAAACAGAACAGGCATATTGACCCCAAATCCCCTCCTCACACCCAAACAAAAACAAGAAAGATCAGAAAGAAAACACAGAATATATAAAAAAACTATAAGATTGACAAGAAGTCTGTAGTCCAAGTCCACATCCAAAACACAGAAAAACCTGGGGAACACTCTCCAGGCCCAGCAGCAAACCTTTCCCTCTCCGTAGCAGATCGTTCAAAAGACAAGCAGCCGGTGCACACCCTTCACACTCACCTTGATGCTTCAGTCTCCCTCATCACTTTAATTGGCAAGCAATTAAACAAATATTAAAGGCATAAAAGAAGTGAAATATATGGTTTTATGATCTATCCAGAAGATGTCGACTGAAGGCACATTGTACACAGGCACCATCTTGACCATTAGGTATTCTCAGATATAACTATAAGCAAAATAACAACAAAGCCCAAAACTACAGTTGTCTGCACAGGTTAGCAGGACTTTAATAAGATATTGTATCTCCATTCTATCCATGGTTTTGATACTGCCTCTAATGAATTAAAATAATAAATACCTCTATTGTCTGTGTTGTTTAAGACACCAGGTTATAATATAATTTGTGCTATTTAATCTATGTGGATTTAAGTAGTATAAAATGTTTCTCTTTAAGTCTATATAGTTTGAACAATATAACATAATTCGTCTCTGACCAAATCCCCAAAATTCTTCTCACATGGGTTTGGAGAAATTATGTCATAGAGAATGATGAAATAGAATATTTTTAAGGATGAAGTCCAAGTGACCTTGCAAAATAACCTATTTGTTTTTTGATTTTTTTTTTAAACATCTGAATGTAGAGTGTTTTATCTGGAAGGGATGATGAGCAACCATCCAGTAAAGGCTAGGGATTTAGCAAAGGCTTGTGAACATCCATGGCTGATTTTCCTGGAGATGTTGTCCCAAACAAAATGCAGGTTGGATGGATAACTAGTTTCAAGTCTGAACAGAAAGACCCGGGATAAAGTATAACTATTCGCAAAGGCAGTTGGTAGAAAACTACCAAATAATCAACAGAAATTATGTTAAAAATAGTAAATGAATTTCAGCGTTAAGTGAAAGGTTTGGAATGAAAAGACAGTTACATATACTTAGAGAAAAAAGGTTATGAATCAAACTACAGGAGAAATATACAAAGATCTTGAATCTAAGAGACAGAGCTGACATTTCTGGTCAAAGGCTCTTCAAAGGAACTAATGATTCTTAACTACTGAGTGTTTATGTCATTATTTCAGATTTCCAGCATTTGCAGCAATTACAGTAGGATCCATTTGTATAAGAGAACTAAGCCAGCTCCCTGGTGCCAGTTTAAAAAAATGATAAAAGCGTAGATATTAGCTACAAAAAATGTGAATCCTCTGAGCCTCAACATTGGGAGAGGGGGAACAAAATTAAGAAATAATCAGTTTGTGGCTTGTTAAAATCAAAACTTAACTACTAAAAAGTTGTTAAAAAGCTGCAACACAGAAGGAAGCCTTTTAACCTCTGCCAAAAAGCAAGGTTAATCTGGGATGCCATAATCATTTTGAGTCCAAGTTACTCCCATGAAGAATTAAGATGCTTGCATTAGCCAAATATTTGGAAGCTTGAAATGATTATTCATGAACAAAATGTTCTCCTGTTCTCTAGCACAATCAAAAAATGCAGTTCTGATTATTAATTCATCCACAGCAAAAAGTGTATATAATGTAAATAAATTACTGAAGATGATAATAACTGGGATTTGTTGAAACAAATACACAAAATCTTCTTAATATGTATGTGTGCAAATCATTCTTTGGACCATGAAAGCATATGATGTCTTTTTATTGCAAAAGAGGCTAAATCCCCTTATATTATTTGAGTTAATTTGCAGAGTAGCCGAAATCTCATATTAAATTCTTAAACATTAGACACACTAAATAGCTAGACAACTGTACCTGATGCTTTTATGCGCAGTAAATATTATGTTTGTATTTGTACTTTCACTAGGGTACTTATTGATAAAAATCCTGTCAGTCAATGACAGGTGGGGTAGATTAATAGCACAGCAATCAATCTACCATCCATCATAGTCAATCCATTGTGTTAAAGGAAGTCTATATAAAGTGCATCGAAAATAGAAACTCTAGCAGCTTTTCCCAACAAAAGTATGGAAATTAAGTTTATAAAGTTAATCTCAGTCATTCACAGCAGTGTAACAATTGAACTTCATTGACAAAGGAAGCAGTTAATCATCTCCATCCTGTCTGCTATAGCAATTTCACTAGATACAGCTTTTCAATAATTACTTTTCAATGATGTTGTATTTGTTTGACAAGTGCTAAATTGTGACATCTTTTAAGCATGTTATCATAGCAAAATATGACTAAGAATGATACCGAAACACTGACTCATATGTTCATTTGGCTCATCTGTAGTGAGCTTCTTTTTTGATGTTACACATAGAGGCTATTAAAGTTTAGGGAAGTTGGGAAAATTCAATATAATCAAGTCAAATCAACATAAATTACAGAAAGAGGAGTCAATTGTGATGAATTATTTGGTGTTCTTTGAATAAGTAATGTACTGTGATTAAAGAAGACTGGTAGATGTACAATATTTAAATTTCCAGAAAGCATGTTATAAGGTGCTACGTCAAAGAATATTGTGGAAAATAAAAACTTAGCACAAGAGGTGTGTGACATGTTGCAATGGAGAGAAGAGTGACTGGCTAAGTGGAAACAGAGGTAAAGCACAAAGGGACCTTTTTTGGATGGCAAAATACAATGAGTGGTGCACGATAGGGATCAGTTTTTTAGGCCTTCAACTTTCTACTAAATGACTTGGAAAAGGCACCAAAATGTATGACTGGCAATTCTCTCTAAATGTACAATGTAAAATGAAGTGAGGAGAAACTGGGAGAACGGAAATAGAGTTCTTCCATGAGGAAGTGTGAGTAGAAGAATAGTCAGGACAGGTGTGGAAATTTATAGGTTTGTAATAAAGGTTAATCAGCACATACACAAAAGGCTGAACGAACCTAGCAGGTCAGGCATCAACTAAGAAAGGGAAATGAAGATTCAATATCTCAGGCCTCAACCCAGGATATCATTCATTAGAAAGAGCTGAGGAAATGGATCCCAGTGGGACTGATGTAAAATCTGCATCTCCTGTGAATACTAGGTCACTGCGAAGTGTAGTGGAAGAGTGAGACTAAGGAGTAAAAAGGCATAGATTTGTCTTGGAAACAACCTTCTAATTTTTTTGCACGCTTTCAATCTTATTAATAGATTTCCTATAGGTAGGTGATCAGAATCATACACAATACTCAAAATTTCAACTCACTAACATCTTGTACAACTTTAACATAACATCCCACCTCCTGTCTTCAGTACTGTGATGTACAGAAGCCAATATTGCAAAAAGCTCTCTTTACATCCCTATCTACCTGTGACACCACTTTCAAGGAATTATGAATCTGTATTCCAAGATCCCTTTATTTTACTGCACTCCTCAATGTCCTACTGCTGACTGTATATGTCCTTACCTGGTTGTTCTCCTCTCATAGAGAAAGCATATATTTTGTTCTAAAATCTGTGTAAATAAATAAGCACAATTTCTGTTTTGAAGGCAGTCTTCGATCTTGGATTGGACTATCCAAAACCTCACACTTGTCTGCATAAAATTCCATCTGCTATTTTTCAGCCCATTCTTCCAGCTAGTCGGAGCGACTATCGAGGTTGTAAAAGCTGCAGAACCAATAGACTTTTTTATATTTCATTGCATCTATTCAACACTTCACTGTATATCCCTGCCAATTCAGAAAATTAGATGAATGCAGCAGGTGAAAGCATAGCAGGAATGCAGCAGTGAGTATGTTCATTTGGGATTAACAATCTGCCTGACCTATTCCTCTTGGTCACAGCTGTACTGTGAACGTTTCTTGAATTCTTTAAACTTCAGTAAATGATGGGGTAATAGTTGCGCTGGAACTGGACTACCTTACATCGGTCTGCAAGAGACAGATTGTAAGCAGAGTTTAATCTGTTACACATCAAAAATAAACCTGTCTTGTTGTCTTTAAGCTTTGAATTTCAATGAATCTCACATGTCCACAAATGCATGTTTGTAAGTAGTGCAATGTAAACCAGGTCACTCAGTTGCTTGCATTGTGAGTACTCTGTTATATATTCCAACATTTTCCAAGATACAGAAAACAGATTGAGTTACTACCTAAAAAATTATTATTGATCTCTGAAAGATTTTGTGATAGAATTTCAGAAATATGGATTCCCATTAATTTCAAAGAATGACATTTTACTTCCTTTTGTGGTCCATCTATACACCAGAGAAAAGGCATCTCCCCTTGATAAACTTTAATCTCCCTCAGCCATGCTTTCAGATACAGGATCATTCATTCTGTCCAGTTTAACTCTAACTATTCCTATTTTATCTCTGCTTCAAAATCAATAACATTAAACTTGATTTGGCCAAAGGAACCAGTGTCCTAACCTTTATCAATGCATTAATTATTTTCTATTAATGCATCCAAATTGTTTTGCTGAATCACACTGCATTGTATACTCTTGCTCATGATCAGCTCTTATCTGATTAATGGGAATCTTCTATCTTTAATACTTTAAGTCATATTTTGCTTCCTTACTCAAATGTACTTCAAGTGTTCACAAACTGCACTTCTTCTAAAAATACATTTGCACAAATCATAGGACAGTGCAAAGTCTCATCAGCGTGCATCAACTATTCTTCACATTGAGTGAATTTTATTTCTTTTGTAATAGCTTTTAGAGTGATATATTTTTGTAGCTATGAATTGTTTTTTAAAACTGAATTATTCATCCATTTCATTTTCCCATTATAAACTTAATTGGTAATTGATTTTCACTGCATTTAACAGATTTAAAGCAGCACTTTCATGTATCAAATTCTCAAATTTGAAGACCATCATTTGTTGGTTCTCATCTCATAGAGAAAGCCTATTTTTTTTTTCTGGAACCTGTGCAAATAAATGAGCACAATTTCTGCTTTAAAGAGAGACTTCGATCTTGGATTGGATTATCCAACATGTTTGTTGTATTTCCCTACATTATAATATGGTTGCAGTTCATTGGTTGTAAAATAGTTTGGAGTATCTTTAAATTATATAAGGCACTTGAAAAATACATATCTTTTTCTTTCATTGCTGTGAAAGTTCCTACAGCGATCAATGGCTACAAGCAAATTCTTCTGATAAATAGACAGATGATAGATAGGAAAAGGCTTGCTGACACATTGAAGAAGAGCAACAACTTATAAACACAAGAGTTTCTGCAGATGCTGGAAATCCAGAGTACCACACAAAAATGCTGGAGGAACTCAGCAGGTCAAACAGCATCTTTGGAGGAGGAGTAATCAATCTTATCACATACATTACCATAATGAATTGTTTGGTGATGTAGTGGCATCTGAACCAGACTTCAAGGGTTCGAATCTGGCCAGCTCCTTGCATGTTTTTCATCCATGCTGGGTCAAGTGTTGAGCTAGCAAATCAGTCTCATAAAAAAAACAGAGGAATACTAAAAGAACATCAAGGTTGCCACCCGATGTGCCACAATGCGCAGTGAGGAACTCAAAATAATGAACTATGTATAACCCTCTTCTCCAACAAAATGCATTTTCCATTTTTAGAAACCATATAGTCATCTGGAAATGGTAAATTAAAAAAAAACAGATATAAAAGCTGGAAGTCCCTACGCGACTCCCTTGTCCATTCGTCCCCCGCCATCCCTCCCCACCGATCTCCCTTCTGGCACTTATCCTTGTAAGCGGAACAAGTGCTACACATGCCCTTACATTTCCTCCCTTACCACCATTCAGGGCCCCAAACAGTCCTTCCAGGTGAAGCGACACTTCACCTGTGAGTCGACTGGGGTGATATACTGCGTCCGGTGTTCCTGATGTGGCCTTTTATATATTGGCGAGACCCGACGCAGACTGGGAGATCGTTTCGTTGAACACCTACATTCTGTCCGCCAGAGAAAGCAGGATCTCCCAGTGTCCACACATTTTAATTCCATGTCCCATTCCCATTCTGATATGACTATCCACGGCCTCCTATACTGCAAAGATGAAGCTATACTCAGGTTGGAGGAACAACACCTTATATTCCGTCTGGGTAGCCTCCAACCTGATGGCATGAACACTGACTTCTCAACTTCTGCTAATGTCCCACCTCCCCCTCGTACCCCATCCATTTTTTTTATTTACACACATTCTTTTTCTCTCTCCTTTTTCTCCCTCTGTCCCCCTCACTATACCTCTTGCCCATCCTCTGGGCTTTTCCCCCACCGCCCCTTTACTTTCTCCCTAGGCCTTCTGTCCCATTATCCTCTCATATCCCTTTTGCCAATCAACTGTCCAGCTCTTGGCTCCATCCCTCTCCCTCCTGTCTTCTCCTATCATTTTGGATCTCCCCTTTCCCCTCCCACTTTCAAATTTCTTACTAGCTCTTCGTTCAGTTAGACCTGAAGAAGAGTCTCGGCCCGAAACGTCGACTGTACCTCTTCCTATAGATGCTTCCTAGCCTGCTGCGTTCACCAGCAACTTTTATGTGTGTTGCTTAAAATACAGGCAGGCAGTTTGATTCTCCACAATTTATCATACGATCAATCTGCATTAGAGTTAACATTATTCTTACTGCAAATAATGAGTTTTAGAATGGACATGGAAAGGATTCAAAACTCATCTAAGAAGTGGCAGATGGAGTTCAACCCAGATAAGTGTGAGGTGGTTCATATTAGTAAGTCAAATATGATGACAGAATATACTATTAATGCTAGGCCTCTTGGCAGTGTGGAGGATCAGAGAGATCTTGGGGTCCTAATCCATAGGACACACAAAGCTGCTTAGCAGGTTGGCTCTGTGGTTAAGAAAGCATACAGTGCATTAGCCTTCATCAATCGTGGGGTTGAGTTTAGGAGCTGAGAGGTAATGTTGCAACTATATAGGATCCTGATTAGACCCCACTAGGAGTTCTGTGCTCATTTTTGGTCGCCGCACTATAAGAAGGATATGGAAACCATAGAAAGAGTGCACAGGAGATTTACAAGGATGTTGCCTGGATAGGGAAGCATGCCTTATGAAAATGGGTTGAGTGAACTAGGCCTTTTTTCCTTGCAGTGGCGGAAGATGAGAAGTGAACTGATAGAGGTGTATAAAATGATGAGAGGCATTGATCGTGTGGATAGTCAGAGGCTTTTTCCCAGGGCTGAAATGGCTAGCATGAGAGGGCACAGTTATAAGGTACTTGGAAGTAGGTACAGAGGAGATGTCAGGGCTAAGTGTATTATGCAGAGAGTGGTGAGTGCATGGAAAGGGCTGCCAGCGACGGTAGTGGAGGCGGATACGATAGGGGCTTTTAAGAGACTCCTGGACAGGTAGATGGAGCTCAGAAATAAGAGGGCTATGAGTAACTCTAGGTACTTTCTCAGGTAAGGACATGTTCGGCACAGCTTTGTGGGCTGAAGGGCCTGTATTGTGCTGTAGGTTTTCTATGTTTCTATGTTATTTCAGAGACACGCCACCTATATGTCATGGAAATGATCTTTACTGTACTTCCAGGACCTAGTATCTTCCAGGTACCATGAACTCAAAGAAAAGTGATACTCAGGATTCCTGATTTTGGACTGTTTGAATGGCATTTGCACAATTCAAATCAGTAGATGTTTCTCTTATGGAATTTAAGAATAAATGAAGTCAGAAGATGGGCATTGTGGTGAAATGAGACTGAGGTTGAAATGAGAACTTCGCGGTTGTAAAAACCAAGAGAAAAAGAGTTTGAATGGTATTTCAGAGACAGAGAAGCTTTACAAGATTCGGGTAATGGTTGAGAGAAGAGCTTAAGTGAACGTTGAGGGGAATGCAACAAGGCAAGAAAGGCAAAGGAGAAAAAAAAGCCAGGGAGGAGGGACTGAATACAAAGTGAGATTTGGTAACAACAAAATGCAACACCACAGCAGTCTAGGTAAACATTGTAATAAGATGTAATAAGATGAAGAGGGAGCATTTAGAAAAGAATTCTGTTACCCATCTGTCAGATTTCTAAGACATTGATATAAACCAACCACGATAACTCATGGACAACAAGAGTTAAATCAAGTGATATAGAGGACAGCAAGACTTCGCTTCCAGATGACATCAATGGCTTCTACGCTCACTTTAACTATCAAAACATTGAAGACTATCACGAACTTCCGAATCCCCGGATGATACAATGATGCTGTGAGACGTGCGAACAGCCTTCAGGAGGGTGAACCCACAAAAAGCATCCAGTCCAGATGGGGTACTTGGCCAAGTACTAAAGACCTGTGCTGATCAACTGACTCGTGTGTTCACTGAGATCTTTAACCTTGCACTTCAGCAGTGTGTGGCACCCACATGCTTTAAACAGGCCCAAGAAGAGCATGATGTCCTGCCTTAATGACTAACACCCAGTAGCACTTACATCCACAGTGATGATGTGTTTTGAGAGGTTGTTGATGAAGCATGTCAACTCCTGCATGAGAAGCATTTGGATCCACTCCAATCTGCCTAACAGAGCAGCAGGTCCACAGACGATGCCATCTCATTGGCTCTTCACTCAACATTGGAACATCTGGACAGCAAAGATGCAACATCAGTACGTTCTTTATCAAGTACGGCTCAGCATTAAGTACCATTATCCCCTCAAAACTAATCAAAAAGCTCCAAAACCTTGGCCTCAATTCATCCTTGTGCAATTGGATCCTGAATTTCTTCACTTGCAGACCCCAGTCAGTTCGGATTGCCAACAACATCTCCAGATTCATCATCAGCACGGGTGCACCACAAGGCAGTGTGCCTAGTCCCCTGCTCTACTCGCTTTAAACTTAGCATTGTGTGGCTAAGCACAGCTCCAATATCATATTCAGTTTGCTGGTGACACCACTATTGAAGGCTGAATCAAAGGTGGTGATGAATCAGCACTTGGGAGAGTGGCTAAGTATCTGGCCGCGTGGAGTCACAACAACAAACTCAATCAAAGGCAGCGAGACCAAGGAGCTGATTATAGACTTCCAGGGACAGAAACCAAAGGTCCATGAGCCAGTCCTTATCAGAAGATCAGAGATAGAGAGGGATAGCATCTTTAAATCCCTAGGCTTTATTATTTTGGAGGACCCCCAGCATTTAAGTGCAATTACAAAGAAAGCACAGCAGCTTCTCTACTTCCTTAGGAGTTTGCAGAGATATAACATGACAAGCTTCTATAGATGTGTAGTGAAGAGTATATTGACTGGCTGCATCACCACCTAGTATGAAAACAGCATTACCCTTGAACAGAAAATCCTACAAAAAGTAGTGGATACAGGCTGGTTTGTCACAGGTAAAACACTCCCAACCATTGAGTCCATCGACATGAAATGCTATCACAAGAAAGAAGCATCCATCTTGAGGGACCCCTACCATCCAAGGCCATGTTCTCTTCTCATTACCACCATCAAGAAGATGGTACAAGGCTTCAGGATTCACTCCACCAGTTTATAGAACAATTACTATCCCTCAACCATCAGGCTCTTGAACGAAAGGGGTTAACTTCACAACTTCGCTTGTCCATCATTGAAATGTTCCCACAACAAATGGACTCGCTTTCAAGGACTGTTTGTCTCATATTCTTGATATTTATTGCTTATTTATTTGTTACTAGTTTCTTTTTTATGTATTTGCGCGGTTTACTGTCTTCTGCACTCTGATTGACCTCTAGTTTGGCAGGCTTTAATTGATTCTGTTATAGTAATTATTCTATAGATTTGTTGAGTATGAAATTGTTACAAGTTTACAAAATCACTTGAGCCCTAAACAGCTAGTAATAGCTGAGAGATTAAAATTTCAAAAAGGAACCAGTCAAATGATGAAATCATTTCTGAATCCATTGCAGAACTATACAAAATTTCCCAATACTGTGATTTTTGATATGGACTTTCTGATCTTTTAAGGGTTAGGTTTGTATGTGGGATGTAACGTCAAAGCACTCATGAGAGGCTACTTTCAGAAAGAGACCTAACCTTAAAATGGGCATTGATCATTGCAATATCATTGGAGACTGCAGCAAAGGACACATCATGACTACAGATAAAGAACTCAGAATGTGAAATGCACAAATTGTTCTTGAATGCTGCACAAGGCCAAAAATGTTATCAATGTGGCAAATTCTCCCATGATACAAATGACTGCTGGTAGAAAGAAAAAGTTTACAGGAAGTGTCACGGATAAGGTCACATAGAGAGAGTGTGTATGTTAAACAAAAAGCATAACCAAAGAGAAAAACCACACAGAGTAAAAAATTTCATGCATAACTCTAAACAAATGCACAAAGTGACCAAATGTAAAACTGAATCAAACAAGGCAGAGTCTGACAAAGGTGAACAGTCATGCCTAGAACGGCATAGTATTACTGAAGCAGATCTTGAAATCACATGGATCACAACAGATGTGTCTGGTGAAAAACTGAAAATGGAGCTGGATACAGGATCAGCTTTGTATGTAATTTTCGAGACTGACTGTAACAGACTGTTTTCTAAGCTACCATTTGAAAAGACCTCAGTGATGCTAAAGACCTACACAGGCAAAAAAGTATCTACCAAAGGCAAACTGAAAGCAAATGAGATGTACAGAGTCAAAACACAGCAGTGAGAGCTTACACTATATGTTGGAAAGTGGAGGGTCAGCACTTTTTGCACGTGAATGGTTGAGAAAATTCCAACTAGACTGGCACACAATCAAAGCTCTCAATGTGCTATCAACAGGCAATGGAAGCCCAAGTAGTCGCACTAACCAGAGACTGACACAGCTGCTTAATGCTAATAAGAAGGTGTTTGACAAGGGTATTGATAAACTCAAAGTCATGAAGGCCAAAACTGAACTGGATGAAGCAGCAACATCAAAATTCCATAAAGCGAGTGAGTCCAGTGCCTTGCGTATTATGTCCTAAAGTGGATGGTGAACTTCAGAGCTTGGAGGTGTCTAGCATTCTCTCCAAGGTTGTGTGGAACAATTTAACCACACCCATTGTCCTGGTGGTCAAGAAAAGGAAAGTATGTATATGCAGGTTCTTCAATGTGAGCTTCAGCCCTGTGCTGTGTACTCTGCAGTATCCCCTGCTGCGAATAGAAGACATTTTCAAAAAAAGGAAATCTGCAGATGCTGGAAATCCAAACAACACACACAAAATTCTGGAGGAACTCTGCAGGCCAGGCAGCATCTACGGCAGCGGTCCCCAACCACCGGGTCACGGACCAGTACCGGGCCGCAGAGCATGTGCTACCGGGCCGCAAGGAAACAATATGAGTCAGCTGCACCTTTCCTCATTCCCTGTCACACACTGTTGAACTTGAACATAGGGTTGTCAACTGTCCTGTATTTGCCAGGACATCCCGTCTATTCGGCTAAATTATGGGACTGTCCTTGTCCCGTATTTCCCCCGCTAAGGTACAGCGTTCCTATGAAACCTTTCATGCCGAAATGGTGTAAAGCGAAGAAGCAATTACCATTAATTTATATGGGAACAATTTTTGAGCATTCCCAGACCCAAAAAATAACCTACCAAATCATACCAAATAACATGTAAAATCAAAAATAACACTAACATATAGTAATTGCAGGAATGATATGATAAATACACAGCCTATATAAAGTAGAAATAATGTATGTACAGTGTAGTTGGGAAGATTAAGCCAAAACCGATTTGTGGAAAAAAAATCGGCACATATGTGCATGCACACATCACATATGCGCACATCACACATGCGCACACAGGTGCCTGCACAAGGCTTCATGGTCATGGTAGTCTTTCCTGGGGTAAACACAAGTGTCCTGGGATTTGACTGCTGCTTTTGTCCCTAATTTGGAAGTGAGAAAGTTGGCAACCCTAACTGTAAAAGACATGTTGAGGTGAGTTTAATCCTACTTGAACACCACCCACCCCCCCACCCCAGCCCCGGGTCGGCCGGTCTGCAAGAAAATTGTCAATATTAAACCAGTCAGCGGTGCCTAAAAAGTTGGGGACCCCTGAACTATGTAATAGAGTAACCAGTCAACTTTTTGGGCTGACACCCATCATTAGAACCCTTCATCATTTTTTGCATCTTTGGCAGGTGGGGAGAAGTTTTCAGAGATTGACTTGTCACAAGCCTATCTGCAAATGGAGATTGAGGAGTCAAGCAGGAAGTTCCTCACAATCAACACTCACAAGAGATTGTTCCAGTATAATCATTTCAGATTTGGTATCACATCAGTTCCAGCAATTTGGCAAAGAGCAATGGACTAAGTGCTGCAAGATATCTCAGAATACAATGTTACCTTGATGACATCATTATAACTGGCAAGAATGATTAAGAGCACCTCCAGAACCTTGGTAAAATGCTTACCAGACTGAGTAACTATGGTCTGTGTGCAAAGAGAGAAATCTGAGTTTTTCAAGAATTATATATTATATCGCAGACGACATTGACAAGCATGGCTTTCATAAGTCACAAGAGAAGATTGAAACAGTGCTGCAGGCACACAAACTGGAAAATGTGTCATAACTCAGGTCATACTTGGGCCTTGTAAACCACTGCCACTGGTTTCTCCCAAACATTGCTGCAGTGCTGCATCCACTGAACGCACTGTTGCAGAGAGGAGCAAAGTGGGAATGGTCAGAAAGATGTGAAAGAGCGTTCAAGGAAATGAAGAGATGAATAACATCAGATGAACTGCTGACCCATTATGACCCATCTCTGCCCATCAGACTGGCATGCGAGGCATCAGCTTATGGCATTGGTATTGTTTTGTCAGACTACCACAGATGGATCTGGACACCCGATTGTGTTTGCTTCAAGATCACTGACGAGCACAGAATGCAACTATACACAGGTCAACTGAGTGGCCCTTAGTCTCGTATAGGGAATAAAGAAGTTCCACCACTACCTCTATGGAAAAATGTTTATTCTGGTGACACGTGTCACATCTTGTCATCTCTTCCGCTGTTGGCAACTGTGAAGGAAAGTCTTCATTCTGCAACCCAGCAGAGGTGTTCCATACAGCAATGGTGGACCAACTGCCAGTAGAAAATTCTGAAATGCAAGGAGAAAGATGGTATGACCCGACATTGTCAAAAGTCTATGACATTACAATGCAAGGATGGCCAGCTCACGGTAATCCTGTGTTTCCAGAGTTCTCAGTGAGACAAGAGCAACTGTCTGTATGTCAAAGGATGTTGGTGTGTAGACCTCATGTTGTGGTTCCCTGTAAACTGTGCACCTGATTTTTAGAAAATCTTCAGAAGGACACTTGGGTACAGACAAGATGAAGAGTCTCACCCAGAGCTACATGTGTTGGACAGGAATAGATAGATGCATTGAAGACTTAACCAAAAGCTGTTTGGGATGCCACAAGGTTCAAAATGCAACCCCACAGGCATTATTACACCCATGGGAGTGGCCATCTTCACCATAGGCAAAGAGTGCATATTGTCTTTGATGGGCCATTCATGGATTCAATGTTTCTGATTGCTGTGAATGCTCATTTAAAGTGGCCTGAGATCATACCAATGACATCAACCACTTCCCAAAAGACTGTTTTCACTCTGAGGACTAACTTCTCCAGAAATGACTTACCTGAACAAATAGTGATAGATAATGGACCACAATGTTTGTCAGAAGAGTTCAGACTATTCATGAAGAAAAATGGCATCAAACATTTCAAGTCAGCTCCTCACCACCCACAATGAATGGGTTAGCTGAAAGGTTTGTCTAAACTTCCAAGAAGTCCTTTAAAATGATGGACAAGAAGAACATTACTCTACAACACAAGGTGGACAACTTCCTTTTTTATATATCAGAGCTCTGTTCATGCAATGCCAAATCAGGCAGCTACAATTCTGTCCATGAGCAGGCATCTGAGATCTTGTGTAGACCTCCTGAAACCAGAACTATGGAGGGGAGTGCAGAATAAACATTTCAGCCAGTTGCCAAGTGAGTCAGCAAGGAGCATTGAGATTGTACATGAAGTCCAAGCATGTGATTACCAAGAAGACAAGTGGACACCCGGTAAGATAGTTACAAGAACTGGACCATTGATGTACACAGTGGATGTTGCAGATCAAACATGGAGACATCATGTGGTCCAGATACTGGATGCTCAGCCAAAGAACACACCTGTGATAACCACATCCAAGAAGATGGACACACCACATCCACCAGACTATTTCTCAGTGATGATCGTGTCACCAACAGCAATGTGACACCTGCAACAGAGAAAGCAGGGGAAGTGCAACGTACAGATCTATTTCTTTTAGCCCAGTGACTCCCCTTAACACTAATTTTTGACTGACAGCAAACTGATTAATCTGTTGTTCTCTCTCTGCAAAGTGAATACACTAGTTAACCTCACCTCCACGTGTGTGCTTTTATTTAGTTGCTATGCAGCTGTACAGACACAGTAAAATTGAAAAGGGTGATGGATACAGGGCTAGGAGTGTTATATTTGAATGCACACAGTATATGGAATAAGGCAGATGATCTTGTAGTACATTTAGAGATTGGCAGGTCTGATGTTGTGGGCA
Organism: Mobula hypostoma; assembly: GCF_963921235.1. Classification (NCBI taxonomy): domain Eukaryota; kingdom Metazoa; phylum Chordata; class Chondrichthyes; order Myliobatiformes; family Myliobatidae; genus Mobula; species Mobula hypostoma. The sequence goes on along the minus strand of NC_086102.1, from coordinate 58,905,693 downwards.
TCACTGAGTCGTGGCTGAAAGAAGATTATAGTTGGGAGCTTAACATCAAAGGATAAAAGATGTTTCAAAAGGACAGGCAGGTAGGCAGAAGGGGTGGCATGGCTCTGTTTGTAAAAATCAATAGAAAAAGGTGATATAGAATTGGTAACTATAGAATCCCTGTGAATTGAGTTAAGAAACTGCAAGGGTAAAATGTCCCTGATAGGAATTATATACAACCTTCCAAACCATAGCCAGGATGTGGGCTACCAATTACAACAGGAAATAGAAAAGGTATGTTGTTGCTGTGTAGCTCGCCAAGCTGGGTTATTAGCTTGCAGATGTTTTGTTACCCAGTGAGGCAACATCATCAGTGCAACTACGAATAAAATGTTGGTGATCTACATTGTTCGTCTTTTATGTGTCCTGTGATTAGTCCGATTGTGTGTATGTGTGTGTGTGTGTGTGTGTGTGTGTGTGCCATTTCTATTGCTTACTGATGATGCAACCCACGATTGGTTTGTTAAAATCTGATAAGGTGATAATTGTTGTCCGGGCTGTGTTAGTCGACCGTTATGTAGGATTAATGTTGTCCTCTTTGATTGACATGTGTAATCAAGTCTGAATTGGCTCTTGGCTCTGGACTGATAACTTAACGCTGAAGTGGGATGTAAACTTGGTTATTTTGACATGCTTGTTGATAGAATTCTGTGTGGAGAACAAAGCCTCTAAGAATTCTTGGGCTTGGCCTAGGTTAGTGATATTGGTCCAGTCGCATTGATGTGCTTTGCTGTCACAATGTATAGATATAAGGGAAAGTTGATCATGACGGTTTACAGCCAGTTGGTGTTCATGTACCATTGTTGATAGCTTCCTACCAGTCTGTCCAATATAATGCTTGTCACAGTTGGTGCATGGAATTTTGTATATGGTGTTCATTCTGTGCATCATAGGTAGGGAGTCTTTTATTCTTGATAGACTGGGTAAACATTTATAGCACACAGTCTTACTGACATACTACACAAATGGACTAATCACAGACATATAAAAGACAAACAATGCAGATTGCCAACATTTAATTTGTAGTTGCACTGATGATGTTGCCTAGCTAGGTATTGAAACGTCCGCAGGCCAACAAGCCAGTTCAATGAGCCACTCAACAACAGCATCCTCAACCCAAGCTCCAAATCTTTTCCAACATCTTATAGAAAAGGTATGTAATAAGGGCAATGCTACAATTGTCATGGGGGATTTCAATATGCAGATAGATTGGGAAAATCAAGTTGGTGCTGAATCTCTAGAGAGAGAATTTGTAGAAAATTGAATTTTGGATTGGGTGTTGTGTTATGAAGTGGATTTGTTTAGTGAGCTTAAGGTAAAGGAATCCTAGGTAGACGGTGATCATAATATGATAAAATTCACCCTGCAAGTTGAGAGGGAGAATTTCAAGTTAGGTGTATCAGTATTCCAGTGGAATAAAGGAAATTGCAGAGGCATGAGAGAGGAGCTGGCCAAAGTTGATTGGAAGGGGACACTATCAGGGATGATGGCAGAGCAACAAAACCTGGAGTTTCTGGGAGTAATTCAGAAGGTGCAGGTTAGATACATACCAAAGGAGAAGAGTTCCAAAGGTAGGATAATGCACACATAGCTCACAAGGGAAGTCAAAGCCAACATAAAAGCAAAAGTGAGGGCAAATAGTACCACCCAGAAGCCCAAGAAGAGTTCATACATCATATATGCCGGGAAAGCACCAGATCCTTTTTTACAAAGATTGTGTTTCAGTTCACTGATCCCTCTGGCAGTGATTTCCAGGTATGAACCATTCTCCATGTAAAATTCCTTCCTCTCACCTTAAGCCCCTGCCCTCTTTTTTTTGATATTCCTATCACGGGTGAAAGATTCTGATGATCTAGCATATTTATGCTCCTTTTTATTTTACTGAGCACTGTCAAATTACTCCTGGGCTTCGTTCACTCCAGGGAAGACAATTATAATCTCTCCAATCCAGACAACGTCCTCGTGAAGCAAAGAGATTATAAAAAATTGTAAAGCTCAAACTGGGACACAGTTGCATGCACAGTAATTGTAACATCTCACACAATACATTTGCAGATAATTAGTTAGAAAACCTGCTTCTTCAGTGTCGTAGGCATTTATGGTCCACTGCTATAAATCGTGCTTCATCATTTCCTTCTTTATTGTCAACTAATAGCTGGCTTTGTGTTCAATGGGCTCTGGTCACTTGCCATATTCCAAGCATTTACTAATAAATAGTTTGTACAAAAGTCTTTAAATCCTTCGGCATGTTCCAATATTCCAAGTGATTGATTTGCTGAGGGCTTGATGTCCTTCATCCCTTTGCAAATTTTGCTGCTTGAAGAATCTAAAGAACGTCATTGAACCCTTCCATAAATGTAGAAAAAGTTAAGTAATCCACCAGCTGATTTGCTAAAGGTTTAGAATCTTTTATGTTACTTAATAATGGTTTAGGTATCTGGGACAAAGAAAACTGTTGACCGGAATATTAAGCTCATAAGAACATAAGAACGTAAGAAATAGGAGAAGGAGGAGGCCATTTGGCCCATTGAGCCTGCTCCACCATTCAATAAGATCACGGCTGATCTGGCCATGGACTCATCTCTACCTACCTGCCTTTTTCCCAGAACCTTTAATTCCCCTACTTTGCAAAAATCTATCCAACCTTGTCTTAAATATATTTATTCAGGTAGCCTCTGCTGCTTCATTGGGCAGAGAATTTCTCAGATTCGTCACTCTCTGGCAAAAACAGTTCCTTCTCATCCCTGTCCTAAATCTACTCTCCTGAATCATGAGCCTATGTCTTCTAGTTCTAGTCTCATGTACCAGAGGAAACAACTTTCCTGCCTCTATCTTATCTATCCCTTTCATAAATATTAATGTTTCTATAAGTTCTCCTTCTCATTCTTCTGAATTCTAGCACGTACAGTCCTAGGTGACTCAATCTCTCCTCATAGTCTAACCCTCTCATCTCTGGAGTCAACCTGGTGAACCTCCTCTGCCCTGCCTCCAAAGCCAGTATATTCTTCCTCAAGTAAGGAGACCAGAAGCTCAAATTGGCAGGAATGGTATCAATACACAACTGGGTATATGTGCCTATTAGATTAATTGTGCATAGCAGCCCTCTGATTTCAAATATAAATAAGTAATAGACAAGATTTGTGAGAATATTTTAAAAATTCATTAATATTATCATTGCCCAGTCGCTAATGCTCTTTGACAATTTTGTTGTTTTCATTGTTGTTCAGTCCACATGTTTTTCTATGTCCTTTCTGAGGAAAAAAAATAACAAGACATGTAATGCAAACAACAGGAATTCTGCAGATGCTGGAAATTCAAGCAACACATATCAAAGTTGCTGGTGAACGCAGCAGGCCAGGCAGCATCTCTAGGAAGAGGTACAGTTGACGTTTCAGGCCGAGACCCTTCATCAGGATGAAGGGTCTCGGCCTGAAATGTCGACTGTACCTCTTCCTAGAGATGCTGCCTGGCCTGCTGCGTTCACCAGCAACTTTGATGAGGACATGTAATGTATGCCTTCCTGTAATCATTGCCAATCAGTTCTGATCAGCTCTGAGCTGTACTTTATTACACTTTTATGCAGCACTCCCAAGAACTGGATAATTTATTTAGAAGGAGCTGATTATACTCAGCAGGCCAGACAGTGCCGGTGGAGAGAAAAAAAACGGTCCATTTTTCAACTAGAAGGTCTTTCAACAGAATTCACATTAAAATTAGTTTCTTTTCAAAGAACCTAACTAAATTCAATGCAGTCTTTGTTTTATTTTGAATTGTGGAAGGAGTTTCAAACAGATTTCAGAAATATTTAAAGGGTTAAGTATTAATTCTCTCATCTTTTATATTCATAGTCACAATGGGGCACATTGTGAGTTGGTATTCTATTACTTTGCTGGCAGTGCTTCTAGTTTCAAAATGCAATCTCTTGGTTTAATAGGTTACCACAACCTCAGTGTACTCGTACTCTAATTTAGTAAATTAGTAATATTTGCCACAATCAGAAGCTCCAAGTTTCCTATACTTTTAAGTTTTTATTAACTTGTAACAGTTTATTTTTTTTAATTAGAATCAACTTAGCATTTTGTCCTGTTGCATTATCTAATTACCTTCTGGTACCATTTAATGGAACAGGTTCAATTCTGCTTCCCTTAAGTCCCTTTTTAGTCAGAATTCACTCATTGTTGAACTTTCATCCAATAGTTATCAGCTAATATTAGGGGTTAAAACAATGATTATAGAAACATAGAAAACACAGAAAATAGGTGCAGGAGTAGGCCTTCCGGACCTTCAAGCCTGCACCGCCATTCATTACGATCATGGCTGATCATCCAACTCAGAACCCTATACCTGCCTTCTCTCCATACCCCCGATCCCTTTAGCCACAAGGGCCTTATCTAACTCCCTCCTAAGTATAGCCAATGAACTAGCCTCAATTGTTTCCTGTGGCAGAGAATTCCACAGATTCACCATTCTCAGTGTGAAGAAGTTTTTCCTCATCTCGGTCCTAAAAGGCTTCCCTTTATCCTCAAACTATGACCCCTCGTTCTTATAATTGAGACTACATTGGTATTTTGCTAAGGGTTCTTCATAAATGAATTCATTTATAATCTCTGAAATGTTAGAAATAATATTGATTGAAGTACATGGGTAATGGACGTTCCTGCACCTTGTAAATGTAAGGAGTTGTAAACTCGTAAACCTTCCACACCTACACCATCTCACTCCCTTAAATTCCACCAACAATCCTTGATCTAGCTCATTAATATCCACTTTCCCCACTTCTTCAAATTCTTCATTGGAATTAGTATGGCCATATCCACTTTAGCAAGATCGATACAATACAGACTTAGGAATTTGGTTAAAATCCCTACAATAATAATTAGCTAAAGATTAGAGATTAAAGATCCTAAAGATTAGCTTTATTCATCACCTGTACATTGAAATATTGAAACATATAATGAAATGTGTTGTTTTGCGTCAATGATAAATACTATTGGAGGATGTGCTTGGTGCAGCCCACAAACGTTGCCATGCTTCCAGCTCCAACATAACACACACACAGCTTACTAACCCTTACTAAGTATAGTACAAATTTAATTACCAGACCCATTAGAGAACTGCAGATGTTTCAATAAAGACATCAGTGGTGGCTGGCAGCATTTTTATCTACATCTGTCCACAAGTAGGAATATTTCCTTTCATGCCAGAAATCATAATTTACATTATTCCTGAGTTTACAAAGATGTAAAAAGATTAATTGAATCCATACAATAATGAGGCAATAAATATTTGCACTATTCATTTTATGTTTTCATTAACTAACCCTGTCAGAAAACATTCCATTTGCATAGCATTCTACATTTAATTTATTGTAGTAAGAAATGCTGTTCTTTCCTTGGTTATTGATGCATTTGTTTAATGCGACAGAAGTTAACAATTTTCTTAAGCTCCTATCTTAACTCTTTTCCGACAGGCTGGAAGTAATAAAAATCTCTTCTACCACTTACAATAATAATCTCAGAAAAGATAATACATTCAATGGACCCATCGGGGAGCTACCAATTTAAATATGGTTTTTAGAGGACGAACTTACAATTCTTTGATGTTTTAATATATATTAATAGAAGGGGATTGACGTGTTGATATGTGTCACAAATTTAAATGGAGAAAACATGGAAACCAATTTTAGACATGAAAACAAAAAAAAGTGCAGATCCTGGAAATATGTATCTATGGAGATAGAAATGGAGTTAATATTTCAGGTTAAAAACCATTCATCAGAACAGAGAAAAAGAGAAAAAAGGTATGCTGAAGGCAGTAGAAAGAGCATTGGGTAACTATCATGCCTGCTTCCCCCTTCCACCATCACATTAAGCTAACTTGTTTTTCTCATTCCCAGTTCTGTTAAAAGGTCTTCATATTGAAACACTGACACTGTTTCTCTCTTCATCAATGCTGCCTGAGCTGCTGAGTATTTCCAGCCTCTTCAAAATAAATTAATGTGAATATTATGAGGGTGATAAAATTGCAACATAAATCAGTTCAGAATTAATCAGAAACTGACTACAAGTCATTACAGGATAGCAAATGTTACCTGACTTTTTATTTAATTTTTATTTACTTATGGCACATAGTATGGATAGGGCTGGAGAATGGATCATGTGTGATGATTTTAATATTTGCTTTGTGTTGGGTGAAGATTAAAAACAATCGATAATCTCAATAATTGCTTCCTTTATGTCCTGTTTGGTTATTAAGCATGAACTGGACCAGTAAACAAAGCAGGCCTTTAGTACCTGTACTATCCTTTAGAAATTTGTAGAATGGAAGTGTGTCAAATTTTGCCCTGACAGAGTTGCACTCAACAAAATATCCAAATAAATAAAACCAATTAATCAGGTTCTGCTCGAGATGTTTGGAAAGGCATTGATGGTTACTTTTTTGTTAAACTTCAAACCATTGTTAAAAGAGTCCAATTTTTTTAACCTTCATTTTTGTTGCAGTTGACAGTGCATACAGTGCTGTATTGCTTACTACCTACAGATTTGATGTCTGGATGTGGCAAATTTCACCTGATGATTAATGTGGGGAAGTGCAGCCTCCTCACACTATTCTAGTCACTGCTAATGAGCCAGCTTCAACTCTGTGATGCTGAACATATTAAAGCAAGGAGATTCTTCATCACTGATGTACATTCCCTCTTCTCCTCTAAATTTACAACATTCATTCAATAGCCCATGTTGAGTTTGAAGTAAATCTATGATAACAGCAAGTGGAAATTACTGAAAGCAAGATAATATGTATTTGCCTATTACTGCAAGTGTCAATTAATATTTCTATTCACAGAGAAGCAAATTTCAATTTACGTCTGAGCTTTAGTGTACATCATTCCCAACAGCAGATTCAGAAACATTTTTAAACTTTCCACTGGTGTTTAGCAAGACTTTTTGCTACACATCACAGGAAGTAGGCAGCTCTCAACAATAGTCAATGGTCACATGTTAAAGAACTGTGTAAATTAAACTCATCTAACTTGTCCAACATTTGAGTTGATGATACCAATAAGAGAAAATTTTCACCAGGAAATTAAGTAGCAACATAAACTATCATCTTTTCTGCTCCAATGCATTTCTTGGTGCTTATTTGTTGATAAAAACTGTTCAGACTTTAGTATCAAGTAGGATGCAACAAACTACCAGAAATCTGAAGATCTATTCAGCAATGTATTAAAAAGCACTGTTTCAGCACATGGAATGTTTGCTCACCTCTCCTATAATGGCAACGCTCTCTTTACAGGCCAATGCTGCAGCTCTGTCCATCAGTGGGCATAAGCATATCTAACAGGGGGCAGGGACTTCTTGTCAGCAAGTATCTACCTGTTACATGGATGTCATGAATGGTCTTAGATCTAAAAACAAGCATAGGTAGATTTAGATTACTTGTCCAACATCCAGTACTGAATGAGCAGAAATTTCCACCAACTATATCTTGTCCGTACTCTTCAAACAAGCCCATTTTCCTGGTCCTTGACTACACTCTGACAACAGTCTGAGATCAGACTGGACAACTCGCCACCATTTGATTGTAGAGGAGCAATATACAAAGTCTTCATTAAAATACGTGTTTCCATCATCTGAATCTTCTACCAGTGTTCGCCCATTTGCTGCTTAAGTCCAATATATTATAGAGATTGAAAATAAATATAAAATAATGTTCTGATAAAACAGAAGTAAGAATTAAATCAACTGTTCTAAATCCAGAAATTGTGACAACATAGAAACCATAGAAACCATAGAAACTACAGCACAGAAACAGGCCTTTTGGCCCTTCTTGGCTGTGCCGAACCATTTTCTGCCTAGTTCCACTGACCTGCACATGGACCATATCCCTCCATAAACCTCCCATCCATGTATCTGTCCAATTTATTCTTAAATGTTAAAAAAGAACCCGCATTTACCACCTCTTCTGGCAGCTCATTCCATACTCCCACCACTCTGTGTGAAGAAGCCCCCCCTAATGTTCCCTTTAAACCTTTCCCCCCTCACCCTTAACCCATGTCCTCTGGATTTTTCTCCCCTTGCCTCAGTGGAAAAAGCCTGCTTGCATTCACTCTATCTATACCCATCATAATTTTATATACCTCTATCAAATCACCCCTCATTCTTCTACGCTCCAGGGAATAAAGTCCTAACCTATTCAACCTTTCTCTGTAACGGAGTTTCTCAAGTCCCGGCAACATCCTTGTAAACCTTCTCTGCACTCTTTCAACCTTATTTATATCCTTCCTGTAATTTGGTGACCAAAACTGAACACAATACTCCAGATTCGGCCTCACCAATACCTTATACAACCTCATCATAACATTCCAGCTGTTATACTCAATACTTTGATTAATAAAGGCCAATGTACCAAAAGCTCTCTTTATGATCCTATCTACCTGTGATGCCACTTTTAGGGAATTTTGTATCTGTATTCCCAGATCCCTCTGTTCCACTGCACTCCTCAGTGCCTTACCATTAACCCTGTATGTTCTACGTTGGTTTGTCCGTCCAACGTGCAATACCTCACACTCGTCGGTATTAAACTCCATCTGCCATTTTTCAGCCCATTTTTCCAGCTGGTCCAAGTCTCCCTGCAGGCTCTGAAAACCTTCCTCACTGTCTACTACACCTCCAATCTTTGTATCAGCAAACTTGCTGATCCAATTTACCACATTATCATCCAGATCATTGATATAGATGACAAATAACAATGGACCCAGCACCGATCCCTGTGGCACACCACTAGTCACAGGCCTCCACTCAGAGAAGCAATTCTCTACCACCACTCTCTGGCTTCTTCCATCGAGCCAATGTCTAATCCAATTTACCACCTCTCCATGTATACCTAGCGACTGAATTTTCCTAACTATCCTCCCATGCGGGACCTTGTCAAAGGCCTTACTGAAGTCCATGTAGACAATATCCACTGCCTTCCCTTCATCCACTTTCCTGGTAACCTCCTCGAAAAACTCCAATAGATTGGTCAAACATGACCTACCACGCACAAAGCCATGTTGACTCTCCCTAATAAGTCCCTGTCTATCCAAATGCTTGTAGATTCTGTCTCTTAGTACTCCCTCCAATAACTTACCTACTACCGACGTTAAACTCACCGGCCTATAATTTCCCGGATTACTTTTCGATCCTTTTTTAAACAACGGAACAACATGAGCCACTCTCCAATCCTCCGGCACTTCACCCAAAGACAGCGACATTTTAAATATTTTTGCCAAGGCCCCCGCAATTTGAACACTAGTCTCCTTTAAGGTCCGAGGGTACACTCTGTCAGGTCCCGGGGATTTATCCACTTTAATTTTCCTCAAGACAGCAAGCACCTCCTCCTTTTCAATCTGTACAGTTTCCATGATCTCACTACTTGATTCCCTCAATTCCATAGACTTCATGCCAGTTTCCTTAGTAAATACAGATGCAAAAACCTATTTAAGATCTCCCCCATTTCCTTCAGTTCCACACATAGCCGACCACTCTGATCTTCAAGAGGACCAGTTTTATCCCTTACAACCCTCTTGCTCTTAATATACTTGTAAAAGCTCTTTGGATTATCCTTCACTTTGACTGCCAAGGCAACCTCATGTCTTCTTTTAACCCTCCTGATTTCTTTCTTAAGTATTTTCTTGCACTTCTTATACTCCTCAAGCACCTGATTTACTCCCTGTTTCCTATACATTTCATACAACTCCCTCTTCTTCTTTATCAGAGTTGCAATATCCCTTGAGAACCAAGGTTCCTTATTCCTATTCACTTTGCCTTTAATCCTGACAGGAACATACAAACGCTGCACTCTCAAAATTTCTCCTTTGAAGGCTTCCCACCTACCAAACACATCTTTGCCAGAGAACAACCTGTCCCAATCCACACTTTTTAGATCCTTTCTCATTTCTTCAAATTTGGCCTTCTTCCAGTTCAGAACCTCAACCCTAGGACGAGATCTATCCTTGGCCATGATCAAATTGAAACAAATGATGTTATGATCACTGGAACCAAAGTGCTCCCCTGCATAGACTTCCGTCACTTTCCCTAATTCGTTTCCTAACAGGAGATCCAATATTGCATCCCCTCTAGTTGGTCCCTCTATATATTGATTTAGAAAACTTTCCTGAACACATTTTACAAACTCTAAACCATCTAGACCCCTAACAGTATGGGAGTCCCAATCAATGTATGGAAAATTAAAATCCCCTACCACCACAACTTTACGTTTCCTGCAGTTGCCTGCTATCTCTCTACAGATTTGTTCTTCCAAGTCTCGTTGACTATTGGGTGGTCTGTAATACAATCCCACTAATGTGGCCATACCTTTCCTGTTTCTCAGCTCCACCCATAAGGACTCAGTAGACAAGCCCTCTAATCTGTCCTGCCTGAGCACTGCTGTAATATTTTCCCTAACAAGCAATGCTACTCCCCCACCTTTCATTCCTCTGCCTCGATCACATCTGAAACATCGGAACCCTGGAATATTAAGCTGCCAGTCCTGCCCCTCCTGTAGCCAAGTTTCACTAATTGCTATAACATCATAATTCCATGTGTCAATCCACGCCCTCAACTCATCCGCCTTCCCCGCAATACTCCTAGCATTGAAATATATACACCTCAGAAGATTTTTGCCACTACTCACAACCTTTCTATTAGCGGATTTGCTTAAACGTTCAACATCATTTATTTTCACCCCAGCCACACGTATTATTTTCCAGCTTATTATTTTCAATTTTACAGGAAATTAAGTACTTAATTCCTGCTGTGCATTTCTATTATCTACTTTTTATCATTTGCATCATTAACAAATTAAATGTTATGCCTTTAAAGTTGTTGTGGTTGTCCATGATTCACATTTACTTTAAAAAACATCCACTTATTAGGGAAATCAACAGGTATCACACAACTAATGCAGTGGCTTCATCAGTTTATGCAGTTCCATAACATAAATAGCATATTAGGGTACTACTTTTCTTATTACTAACTTAATAAACAATTATGCCTCCAGATTTTCACCAAAGAATCTTTGCAATTACTCAGACACGAGGAAATCTGCAGATGCTGGAAATTCAAGCAACACACATCAAAGTTGCTGGTGAACACAGCAGGCCAGGCAGCATCTATAGGAAGAGGTACAGTCGACGTTTTGGGCTGAGACCCTTTTTCAGGACTAACTGAAAGAAGAGCTATTAAGAGATTTGAAAGTGGGAGAGGGAGGGGGAGATCCAAAATGATAGGAGAAGACAAGAGGGGAAGAGATGGAGCCAGGAGCTGGACCGTTGATTCCCTGTTTTCCCGTGTCCCTCGACTTTAGTGATTAGAGGTAATTAACACTCAGCTGAACTGGTAGTTTATAGTCTCCGGCTTTCAGCCGTTCGGCACGGGAGCGTCTGCAAAGTCATTAAAAGCACGGTGTGCCGATGTCATCTGGCCGGAGCAAGCCTAGTCTCTGCCGAAACATGTGCCAGTAATTCGCCCTTCCTCACTGGAGCAACCCTACCCAGTTACCTCGCCAAAGCGAGCCAGCAAAGTTTCCTCACCGAGGTGGGTCCATCAGTTAACCCACCAGAGGGAACCAAGAACCGCTGTCTACTGTTTCCGGGTCGAGTCGAGAGCTCGCCACTACCCGGAGGTTGAAAGTCAAGTCCTGGCCCTGGCGGCTTCCCAGTTCTGAGTCAAGTCCTGGGCCTGGCGGTCTGTGATTCCTGTCCTACTCCCTTGTCTGAATCCCTTCTCTGCCCATCTCGCCTCTAGCCCTCGTCTGCAGCCCCCGCCTGCACTTCGGTCTAGTTCCATCACCAGAGCTAGATAGGAACTGTCTGGTGTTCATTCGTGTTGGTCTTGTCTTGTCTTGTCCTCGTCTCCGTGGGGTAAGTCAGGCCATCTTGCCGTTGCTCTGCGGAACGTCATGTCTTGTCTTGTCTGGTCCTCGCCTCCGTGGGGGTAAGTCTGGCCGTCTTGCCATTTCCCCGCGGAGGGTCATGAGTCCCGGCCCCATGTCCTGTACCCAAGGAGGGGTCCCGGCTCTCTGTTCTGTGTGTGAGTCCCGGCCCTATGTCCTGTACCCAAGGAGGGGTCCCGACTCTGTGTTCTGTGTATTTGTCCATGGTTCCATGTACCTGCTCCCCGAGACCGAGGCTCTGTATTCCCATGTTCCTCCTCTCCCTAGCCCATGTCATGTCTTTGCCAGGTTCTGGGGTCCGAGCCCGAGGCAAGACCCAGGTACTGGGTCCTTGCCCAGTCTCTGGCTCGGAGACCATACTCTAGCCTCTTCATGTCTCCTCTAGTTCTGGGAGCTGATTCCGAGTCCAAGCCCAGACCCTTGGTCCCAGCCTAGTCGTAGTCCTGAGTCCTTGTCCAGTTTGCTATTTCCTGCTCCTGCCTTGCTCTCCTGGTATCGAACAATAAACTAAATCTAAGTAACCTCACAAGATGTGTCTTGCATTTGGGTCCACCCTTGCTCCCAATGCCCCACCATTGTGACAATACCGATGATGCAGAAGAACAAATTGCCCATTGCAGAAACCAAAGCCAGAGGTATGGACTTTAATTCATCCCCCATTTCTCCCATGTTTTTGGATGTTCCTTACCCCATTCCTAATAAGCCTGAACTGTTCTCTACATTTATGCACTTTTCTGTCACTTGGGTGACTTCACACACATGTGATATTTCCTCAGATATCCTTATTATACAAAAGGTCTAAAAGCTTTTTGGAGGCACCGACAAGTAGTCCTGTAAAGCTATCTTCCGTGTGTATACAGAACTCCCAACATTAATGGATCAGTTACTGATAAGCTAAGTGATATTATCCATCTGGTCTGCAAGCTTCCTTAAACTAAGCAATCTAGTCAGCTTGTCTATTTTGAAGCAAGTCACATTTTTAAAAAAACCCTTTGACTTGTACTCCACTCTTGAACAACATAAAAACCGGTGCAGTGAGCAAGTATCTGTTTTCTACAGTCAGAATGTCTGCTATACATAAAGCTTGTTTTAACTTCAAACTGACTACTGCTTGCTGGTTTACATTTTAAGATTTAGAAGACTGATTCCCGACTATGACTAGAAACTAATCAATGATATTAGTTAGAAGTTTACTTATTGGTTTGATATTACAAGCAGCAGTGCTGTGTTTTAAAAGCAAGCTTAGCAAAATATGAGCAAAAGGGACCCTGGCACAAGAAAGCGAAAATCCATCACAATCCCCTCAGACTAAGCGAAGATTTTGAACCCGACTTCCTCCTACAGATTACAGCTTCAAGATTAAGTCTCCTGCCAAGACTCTTCTTGGGAACAGACTATCACTCCTCCAACTGTTCCAGTAGGTTGTCAGCGCTAGAAAGGTTCTCTTCAATCTGATGCTCAAATAACTCATTGAGTACTCCCCAGTGTAGGAATTCCTGTGTGATATTCGCATTAGAGCATCCACTTCCTCAGTCTCGGCTGCACACATTTTCTAAACCTCAAAGCATTGTCACCATTATAGTTTTGCATAAACATGCATCAATAACACACTAATATCCATATTAGTCCATCATTAAAATCTTTCTCCCCACAAACCGTTCTTGCCAGTTCCTTGATACAAGTTCAAATCACCATCGGTATTGCTGCTAGCTCATCAGGTCAGCTGACAATGTTCCTCACTAAGCTGAAGATAGTTCATCTCTTTCACAGGGATGTTCACAATGCTTTCAATGTGCTGCATGACTTTCCTCAGGTTTCCTGATACCGGATCTTGTAAACAAGTTACTCATTGTGTATTGTTGTCTTCTTTTGCCTAAAGATCAGTAATCTCACATTTTCATTACAGAAAATTATATCCATCATCAACATGATTTCACAATATAATAACATACATAGGAGGTGAAACATTTTGAAAAGTAGGAAGAGTACAGTTGTCCTGTTGAGTATTCTGTCTGTACCTTTAATTCTAGGTTCCTAGAAAAAGGTGTCATAACAGTTGGCTATGTCCCTCCCATGGGAGTGAACAGCCATTGGCATGCTGTAACCTAACATTCTGACTCCAACCATGTATCTGCATAGGTTTTGTCCCATCTTATGGTTTTGTAGACTCTGGGTATACTTGTTCAGGTCTTCCTCCTTTACTTTGATAAGGATTGGGCCTAACTGAGAAGAATTGATACATCCTCCCTAGTTTTGTGTTTTCCCAGAAAACTTTAACTGAATAAGGCTACTCAGTCTGTTTTGATAATCCATGGGATTTTATCAGCCAAGTATACAAATTATTCCTATAACATTAAGTTTAACAGGAATAGCAGTATTAATAGCCCTTGTGGTCCTACTTGTTGTATTGTTGGACTACCACATATGCAATTTATGCTTATAGCTAAATAGTAAGTAAGACACATTCAAATAGTTCTATCTTGTAACAATATAATGCTTGGAAACTTTGGAGGCCTGATGATTACATCATGCTTCCAAAGAAATTACAACAAAACAGGTAAAAAGGTTATCAGGGTATAGCGTAAGTCATCCACCATTGTCTAACATAACATGATAGGCGATAAACACACATACCTGTATGCAACATTAGTGACCAGGTCTAGGAAAAGGAGAGGAGCAAGGGTAACATGATCAAGGCAGTCCAGGGCAGTCAACTCTTTCAGAGTTGAGGACAAACCAGAGGAATGGTCTTATGGAATAGGTAAAGAGGCGGGTATGAGGCAATGTATAGCAATGCAGTCATATGAGAAATTATCGATGGTTGTGCAGGTCAGGTATGGAAGTTAACAGAGTCTTAGGAGTGGAGACTTTATTCAAAAAGCAGAAGTCATCAAACTTCCATCCTTGCAGGCTTCAACATCTCAACAATAAGAGCACTACAAAGACAATACTTCCAACGGCCTAGGGAATTGTCCATTGAAAAACTACAAAAGAAAAAAAAATCTGTAACCCAATGTAAAGTTTCTACAGAAGCTAAACATGTCCAAACTAGAAAGGTCTTTCCTATTGTTTTGGCAAAGCATTAAGCCGGTCAGGGGCTTAATATGGGTATGAAAAGGAAACTTGTGAAAGGAGGTGCCTTGGTCATCTGATTGTGTCAATTCAATTATTTTTGTAATGTATAAAGTCATGTTTTAATGTATTAAAATTCTTTTAATTTGACTGAGTTTCTTCTAGCCATTTTTGAGTCCTTCTGGAACATTCTTCGCTGCATCTATCATAAATCATTCCTTAAACCTGGAGTTGTGTTTCTGCCTTCAGGCACGCAACATAGATCAAATCATTAAATTACTCCAAGCGTCATTTCCTTTAAGGCTTGAAAAGTGAATAATCCTCTGATTGCAGTGTAACTGAACAGCTTTTGTCATCAGAGATTTCCACCCTCTGAGTGAACCAAAGAATCATATCAGTGCTATTATGAGAGTGAGTACTGACAAGGCACGGTTGTGCAGGCAGTTTTAGGCTAATATTGTTTTTTAAACTAATGAAAATTATTTAGGGTTGAATTGTGTTTACCTCTCTCTGCCTGTGATGATGACACCATGCAAATAAATACACAGCAATTATCCAGGCTTGTTTGTGTATGTAACATTGTTGGAAAGTAGTTATCTGTGTAAGCCCTAAATGTTACATTATCAATTGGTCTCCAACAGTAAAACTTGCCATAGACTGATTTCCCCATTTTTCAAGTCTATTGGAAACATAATTCAATTCGTAAGGACACCAATAATTCTGAACTAATTTTTGTTGTCAGGTATTATTCACACCACAGCACAAATTATTCACGACCGTTTAATTAAGGGCAAATATGAAATCTGAGTAGACACAATAGTCTTTGGGACCTAAATCTCTGAAATGCTTATTGGATTTATCAGTTCCAGTTGACCAAGGAGGAAAACATTTTTGTTTTATCTTAACTTCTGCTTCAGTGCATCTTTCCAGCTTATCTTCCCATGCAAAATCCTGGATCAAAGCTTCACTGAACCATTTAGAATATAATCAAGAAATGCAGAAAAATGTCATGTTACTGTGATATTTAACAACAGAGTGGAATAGTAGCCATAAATGGAGAAATGCAAACATCTAACATCTTTTAAGTATGTATATTCATATACTTGTTGTCCATAAAGGAAAAATGAAATAAGATATCTGTCTAATGTAGAAGTCTTTTTAAAAATACGGTTTTTCACACTGCTCCAGTCTAACAGTTTTAATGTCATGTTCTGATGAGTGGGACATTCAATGACTAAACAGTATCTATACTTCTCTTCAAGTGTAGAGGGATCCACGTCATAGGATTCCTCTATAAGTTTACCTTCAACATCTGGGTTGGAATCGTTCAGTTTTCTTTAGATGTTATTGATCCTTTCTTTGCCTTCCCATCTGTCTATGTTCATTTCATCTGCAACATGGCCAGAATGAATGTTTAAGTGGACAGGAAAAATCACTTTACTAGAGGCAAGGTTTAAGGGTTCCAATATATTAATTCACATATGACCAAGAGATAAGGGCAATTTAGTGATATTTAAATTAGAATCATTATTGCTCACAGATTCCCTTAATCTAACATTCCCTGGTCATTAAGCTTTAGGGGTGTCCAAGCCAGATGAACAGTGCTTTGCAGTTTCAATGGGAAAAATATTTTTCAGTCATTCCCAGATAAGTAGTATTCAGAGTTCTGGATGTGCTGAGTGATAGACACCAATGTATCTGTCATTCTGCACCATAGTTGGCATAGAATCAGGAATTAAAGGGCAACAGATTGGAAAATACTATTTATTGATTAATTTTAACTTATTTGTATCATCTTTGACTTTTCTTGCTGTTTTGGTATGGTTTTCTTTATCAGTAACATTTTTAAAACATAAACGTAAGTGTGACAGTGGGAAAGTATGTATGGAACTGGAGGAAATAGCAGAGGTACTAAATGAATACTTTACTTCAGTATTCACTATGGAAAAGGATCTTGGTGATCGTAGTGATGAATTGCAGCAGATTGAAAAGCTTGAGCATGTAGATATTAAGAAAAAGGATGAGCTGGAGCTTTTGGAAAGCATAAAGTTGGATAAGTTACTGGGACCGGATGAGATGTACCCAAGGCTGCTGTGGGAGGAGAGGAAGGAGATTGCTGAGTCTCTGGTGATGATCTTTGCATCATCAATGGGGATGGGAGAGGTTCCAGAGGATTGGAGGGTTGCGGATGTTGTTCCTTTATTCAAGAAAGGCAGTAGAGATAGCCCAGGAAATTATAGACCAGTGAGTCTTACCTCAGTGGATGGTAAGTTGATGGAGAAGATCCTGAGAGGCAGGATTTATGAACACTTGGAGAAGTATAATATGATTAGGGATAGTCAGCATAGCTTTGTCAAGGGCAGGTCATGCCCTACGTGCCTGATTAAATTTTTTGTGCATGTGACAAAACACATCGATGAAGGAAGAGCAGTAGATGTAGTGTATATGGATTTCAGCAAGGCATTTGATAAGGTACCCCATGCAAGGCTTACTGAGAAAGTACGGAGGCATGGGATCCAAGGAGACATTGCTTTGTGGATCCAGAACTGACTTGCCCACAGAAGGCAAAGAGTGGTTGTAGCTGGGTCATATTGGAGGTTGGTGACCAGTGGTGTGCCTCAGGGATCTGTTCTGGGACCCTTGCTCTTCGTGATTTTTATAAATAATCTGGATGAGGAAGTGAAGTGATGGGTTAGTAAGTTTGCTGATGACACAAAGGTTGGAAGTGTTGTGGATAGTGTGGAGGGCTGTCAGAAATTACAGCAGGACGTTGATAGGATGCAAAACTGGGCTGAGAAGTGGCAGATGAAGTTCAACCCAGATAAATGTGAAGTAGTTCATGTTGGTAGGTCAAATATGATGGCAGAATATAGTATTAATGGTAAGACCCTTGGAAATGTGGAGGATCAGAGGGATCTTGGGGTTCGAGTCCATAGGACACTCAAAGCAGCTGCGCAGGTTGACTCTGTGGTTAAGAAGGCGTACGGTGTATTGGCCTTCA
Source organism: Mobula hypostoma (assembly GCF_963921235.1). Taxonomy (NCBI): domain Eukaryota; kingdom Metazoa; phylum Chordata; class Chondrichthyes; order Myliobatiformes; family Myliobatidae; genus Mobula; species Mobula hypostoma. The sequence continues at coordinate 58,887,647 of NC_086102.1, read as the reverse complement.
TCAATCGTGGAATTGAACTTGGGAGCCGAGAGGTAATGTTGCAGCTATATAGGACCACACTTGGAGTACTGTGCTCAGTTCTGGTTGCCTCACTACAGGAAGGATATGGAAGCCATAGAAAGGGTGCAGAGGAGATTTACAAGCATGTTGCCTGGATTGGGGAGCCTGCCTTATGAGAATAAGTTGAGAGAACTCGGTCTTTTCTCCTTGCAGTGACGGAGGATGAGAGGTGACCTGATAGAGGTGTATAAGATGATGACAGGCATTGATCGTGTGGATGGTCAGAGGCTTTTTCCCAGGGCTGAAATGGTTGCCACAAGAGGACACAGGTTTATGGTGCTAGGGAGTAGGTACAGGGGAGAAGTCAGGGATAATTTTTTTACTCAGAGAGTGGTGAGTGCATGGAATGGGCTGCCGGCAACAGTGGTGGAGGTGGATACGATAGGGTCTTTTAAGAGACTTTTAGATAGGTACATGGAGCTTAGTAAAATAGGGGGCTATAGGTAAGCCTAGTAATTTCTAAGGTAGGGACATGTTCGGCACAACTCTGTGGGCCGAAGGGCCTGTATTTTGCTGTAGGTGTTCTATCTTTCTATAATTAAAAATTTTTTTAAAACTTATTCTTAACACCTTTTAAATGACATCATAGACATTTTATACAGTTACAAAGCCTTGGCAACTTTGACACAGGATGAGAGTCTGCACCTGGTCTTATTTCCTGTCAAGGGCAATCAGGACATTCAAGGGGCCTCAGCAGTAGGCTGTTTGAGACCTTGTTACCAGCAGAGTCAGATTACACTTCGCCACATGCTTTCCAGGTGTGTTGCATACATTTCTTGGGTTTCTACATCCAACGCAAGTGAAAGTAGACAGGTAGAAGCTGCAGGTGGCATTTACTACATATCAAAAAACATAGATATAAATTGCTGAATACCTTTTGCTAATAAACTACAATATCTTAAAAATAATTTCCACAAATATACAAAATATTAATTAGCCTCTATTTCTGATGCAACTTTTGAATGGTATTCAAGAGGAATGGCTTACAATCTTTATGTACACTTTTTATGAAGAAAAGCCTGTCAAAGACGAGAGAGATAAATTAATGTAGTTTAAATGACTGAGTGAAAATGCAACTTACAGAAATGAGGAATGTGGCAAAAGCAGTTAGACAGCATTCATCATCAGTTTCATTATCCATTCCAAAGAGACAAAACTAAAGTATTAGATATACTGTATACACTCAATTTTTCCTAATATAATCTGTGATTAAATATTTTGTATTATTTACAAACAATTATTTATTATCTGATGGGTAATTATAAAAGTGATATGAAATATTTTGATTTATCTTGTGGCAGTGTAGTGCAGCATAACACAAAGTTCCAAATCATTATGTTTTCTACTTGTGTACTAAATAAGCATAGGATCTATTCAGCATATTGGTATTCCTATATTTCAAAATGAAATATGTACATTCACTTGAAGATAAACTACAAAATATGAGTCTCATTTTGAATTCTTATGATTCAGACACAAGTTCAAAGGACACTAAATGGAAAAATCTATGTAATAGTTTTTAAGTATCATGAGGCTGCAGCTCTTTGAGGATTGTCGCAGAGCATAGGGTTTCTAGGTTTCTCAAGCACCTGTATTTACTTATTGTTTTCTTAACAAGAGTCGGTAAACTCTTTGCTTTCCGATTAACCTGATCAGTTAATTGTGACTGGCATGGGTTTCCCACATTCAATGGCTGTTTAAAGAGGATTCTCATTTAGAGACCTAACAGAGTCATTGTGTTGGAGAGGATGATTTGTCTCATGGTGTGGTTCAATCGTTCCTCCAAGGCAGTGTTTCTACTCCTATGTGTAACCTTTTGTCCCTCCATGGGGAATCCTCCATTCCTCGCTCATGGGTTGAGTCATGAGCCTGCTATCTGCCGCTCTTGGGATGAGTCAAAGCCTGCCATTCCTCTGTACTTGGGTTTAGTCCTATGAGCGCACACTGTGACTGTAGGAACAGTTATGGGGACAGCGTGGGGATATAGGGGTCAGGTTATGATTTAGGCACAAGGAAAAGGGAGAATGAAGATTCAGGGACAGGAGCCAGGCCTCAGAGTTCAGATTGGAGTGTTCCGCAGTTGAAGGATAGTGATCCTAGAGGTTCTGTCGATAGTAGCTGCAGAGACCAGCAACCCCCAGGTTGGAAGGTCCTGAGTCAGAGGTTCATCTGGGTAGCAGATATGAGGGCTAGTCACTCCTCAGGTCACTGGGGTTGGAGGTCCGTTTGTGTCAGGAAGTTGAAACCTGAAGCATCTGCAGTCGAAGGTCAGTGATCCTGGATGTCGGGTCGGCAGATGCTGAGGAGCCCAGTGACCTCCACGTTAGGTAGTTCCCAATCATAAGGCTGTATGGGCAGGAATCATCAGCGAGTTCTGGGATCAAGGCGTGAAGGTCAAACTAGTGGATCAGCAAGTCCTGGGTTTGATAACCAGGCGTCAGCGAAGTCCTGAGGGCAAAGCCGAAAATCAAAGTCCAGAACCTAGTGAGTCCAGGTGTAGAAAGACCAAAGGTCGAACACCAAAGTCAGCAAGTCTGGAGGTAGAATGCCATTGGTCGAGTCTGTGAGTCTGGGTCAGAGACCAGAAATTGGAGACCCAATGTCTGTGAGTCTGCGAGTCCAGGGCTGAATATCACAGGGCTGCCAGATGCAGTGAGGATTCACACAACTGTAGTTTTACTCTGCTTTTCAAAGTGTGCATAAAAGGTGTTGAACTTACTGGAGAGTGAAGCACCACTGTCAATTATGCTGTTAGGCTTCTCCTTGTAGGAAGTAATGGCCTGCAAACGCTGCCACTGCTAATGTGCATCTAATCCCAACTCTAACTTCATTCAGAATTGCATTTTTGCTCTTACAATGGCCTTTGTAGGTCATACCTGGATTCCTTGGGGGGTTCTAGATCACTGGTCTTGGATGCCACAGTTCTAGCCCTCAGCTGACTGCAAATCTCCTGTTCATCCACAGTATCCATTGCTTCAAGCTTGTGCATATCCAGTCGATTCTCAAACATACATACATTCATGCAGGCCATGATGACCTTGGTGATGACTGTGGCATATGCATTCAGATGCAAAGAAGAATCCTGAATATGGCCCAATCCACTGCTTCAAACATTCTACAATTGCTAGAAATCAAAATGCTAGGGGGCTCAGCAGGTCACGTAGCATCTATAACAAAGAATAAAAGTCATTTCTTCTATTTCAAAGCAGTCTTCCTGGTGCACAGTCTTCAGCTTCTGCCTGTTGTTACGTACCCCGTAACTGGGTTGCCAAACCAGCAGAAATGGATCACTCAGTTGGAGTCTGGATTACTAGATCTAAGAAAGTCTTATTAAAGAAACAGGCAACACAGTAATCGAAAGGATAATAAATGCAACAGTTCAGCAATGATAAACACACATGTGCACAGAATTAAGATAACAGGATCAATCAAGCTCTATCGTTGTCTAGGGGTAAATGACCAATTTCAAAGTGACACAAAGTCCAGTTCAATTTAGTTCAGTTCACAGTAATCGTTGCCATGGCGATGGACAATGTGGGAAAAGGAGAGAGAGAACAAGAACGAATGATCATTCAAAACGGCTTCCACTCACAGACCGGCGATGTTGCTCACAAGCAGCTTTCGGGCGGGTCCTTTGTGATGTCACCTGAGGTCACCGACTGTGACCCCTCCTCCAGATGCGGTCGATCCTCTGCAGTGAACCTGGCACCCAAGCAAGGGTGGACACACACCGGGTTCCCGCTGATCATACCTTTCCACCCTGTGCGTCTATGGCTTGGTTCCACAACCAGCCTTCCAAAACGACTCCCAACGACTTGCGGGGGAGTACCGCTTCCAGGGTCTCGTTACCTCGTGGCGTCATGTGTGTCTTGCCTTAGCGAACCTGTCCCTTTTTATCCCCCTGCTGGGGTATCGCCTGTCCATCACTTCAAACAGTTCAGGGTTCAAAGGGGGAGCCGATCTTGACAATACCCAGACTGATGGCCCCTTCATTAACATCTCCAAATGCTGCTTCATTGTGTTCCTTATCTCTCCTTCCCCTGAGGGCAGGTGGCAGACCAACTGCTGATGCCACTGGTGCTAGCCCAGGCCAGCAAACATCTTAATTTATGTGTATTCTCGTCACACTGTATACCAGGTGTAGAAATACAGCCCGGTGATCAGACTTGCCAAAGTGTGTGTGTGGCAAATGCCAGGCCAGGTTCTTCCCCAAAAGAAAGTTTTACACTGTTATAAATAATCAATTTCAGAATAGCCTTGGCAAGTCAAATCCTTCTGACAGTCATCACATCAAATTTCAATAAAACATTTGGAGCACTATTTTCTATTATATAAAACTTAAAGGCATATTTAAATGTGAAAACATTGCAATGGCCTAAATATTGATGCAGGAGCTCATGAAATGGAAACCGCCAGTGAGATGAAGTCACAGCATTCAGCTTTTAACCATTTTCTCAGTAGCAAATTGCTGGAACTGCATACTGAAAATGTTGTAACATGGAAACAGGGCATTTGAGACCTGAATGAATGTACAAAGCAACAAATGACATGCCAAGGTAGAATAACAGACTAAAATTATTCTGTGGTATTGTGATCAGGCATTATGGGTAACTGATATTAACTTCTGAAGACGATCATTATATTGAGCTATTCACCGCTTCATACTTAATATGCACCATGTGATTTGACACATAATAAATAATGTATGTACTGAATGGAAAGTTTTTCTTGTGCAACATAGTTCTGTCTGGAGGGTCCAGCTTTGACACAGATGATTTAATAATTACAATCACAGTTTCTATAATTCCTGAGGCCTAACAGATTAACAGATCTATTCTCATTTGTATACCCTTCTAAATTTGTCATTTTAATAAGGGAATGCTTTTCAAAAAGATATAAAAGCTTAATAGCAGCGAAATAAGTGAGCTGGAACTGGGCAACTTCAATCAAATAAAATTCTTCCACAACCATCCACCTTGAGTTCACTTCATTCGTTAGTTTAGCTGAGGAAACTCAACCATCATTGTCTCTGCCCTCATTGGTCTGTCTTACAGTGTGATGTCCTACTTGCTACATCACTGCAGCAATATCCAACCTCTCTGAGCCCTACTAATCAAAGGGAAGTTCACCTAAAGAAGCACTTCAAGAGCTTCTGTCATCATGAAGAAAGGGGCAGCAAAGATTCTATCAATACCTGATTTATGTATGATTACATTCCATAGATCTGAGATTCGCAATTTTGCCATGTAGCATATCTAGGCAATACATTATTGCTCCCCCCACAGCCTTGAACTAAATTGGCATGGATCACCTGCTAAGTTCAGCTTTGCCATGAATCTTTAAGCACAAAAAAATTTCGAGCCCAATGATCTCTTTTCATTAAGTTCTAAAAGCTTTTTAATTACTCAACATATTGAGGAAGGGCACTGAGGTAGAAATTCATTATCAGCTGCTTGCATTAACTGTGCCTTATGGTTGCAGCTGCACGTTGAACACTTAGTCCAAAACACTGCTGTAGTGTAACAAATTTCTGCAGTGGATTACAATATAGAACTATTTCTGTGACTTACATCTAATTTCTTTTATCGAAATATAGATTACAAGGAATCTGCTAGAAAGTCACATGGAAAGGAAAATACTACAGATGTTAGATATTTAGATTAGAATTTCATAGTAGAGGCTGGAAGCATTCAGCAGTTTAGACTGAAAGTTCAGAGAAAGAAACTGTTTCAATTTTTCAGGTAAATTTCCATCCATGAGAAATGGAAGTAATCTACAAATTTTGAGAAAATACAAAATCAGGAGAAGATCAATAATGGAATAAAGAGCATGTGAAAAGTACGTATCATGTCTTCTTCCCACTCTGTTATTCTGCTCAGTAATTAACAGCTCTTTATCCCATTATCATTTCATTTCACCTTACACCACCATTAATTTTGATGTTTTGTTATATGCCCTTCACCCTGTCATGCTTTAGGATTTTTCTTAATAAGTTCCAAAATAATGGCACCATCTTTCTAAAAAAGGGTTGTTATGATCTGAAATATGAACGTTTACCTCAGAAGAATGCTAAAATTCCAGAGAAAGCATTGAATTCCTTATTGTCTCACAGCTTAACATTGTAACCACTCCAGATGGACTCTGTGTTTGGACTCTTTTCAGACCTAACAGTGAAGTACAAACTTTCTGGAGTTTCCTGCCATAACTCTAGGAAATCCATCACAAAACCTGCAACATGTGGACTTTATTTTCTTTCAATGAAGAGGAATGTTTGAGAGAGGCAAAGGTAAATTTTAGGTGTTTGAATTAACCGTGTGCATTTGAATATATTTCATTATATGAAATGTTTTCCAGTGTCTTATTTTGATGTTTTAAAACATGATGTTCAATTTCTAACAGCTTTTTTAGTATTTTTGAATGATCACAGAAATTCAAGCTGTTTCACCGCTTTTTCCAGCTGGTTCAGCCCTGTGGATGATATTTTATTGGCTACCAGTGTTTTGGCGACAGAGGGTATCATTTTGGAATGGTAATGTTAAGGAATCAGAAGTCATATTAGGGTTGAGGAACAGGGATGTGGAAGAGGTTGTGGTCAGGCTAGAGTCAAGGCCTCCACTCTGCGCTCTGCATTCAAAGGCCAACAACATAGACGGGGGATAAAGGACATCCACGGTCTGGGCCTCCACTCCGCACTTGAAGGCCAGCAATATGGATGTAGATGAAGGCCATCAGCAGTCTAAGCCTCGTTTCTGGCTCGGAGGCTAATGATGTGGTCATGGGTCAAAGCGTATTCGTAGTTTAGGGCTCCATTCCACAGATAAAGGCTAGTTCCAGCCTAAAGTATGGGGTCCCGTCATCGGATATTCAGGGGATAAATATCGAAGACTGATACCCAAAGGTCAATAGGAAGTCTGGAAGTTGAGGTCTGATGGTTGAAGCTTGGAGACGAGAGACGGGAGTCCTGTCTTCAGGTTGCACAACTGCCCTTGTGTGTGGGTGGGTGGGAGGGAGGAACAGGCTCGATTTGCTGTTGTTGTTTTATTGCTTATTGTGTTCTGTTTTGCCCTGCTGAACATTGTGGGCACACTATGTTGGTGAAAGTTGCAAGTTACCCTCAGCACATCCCTTGTTGTCTTGGTTGTCAACACAAATTACATATTTTACTGTATGCTTTGATGTATATGGGATAAATAAAGCTGAATCTAATGAAATAATCTGTACTGTTGTGGCATACAATCTGAAAGCACTATTCATCTAGTATGGTATAAAACCAGCTTCACTAAAAACACTAGGATCTACTTAAGAAGAGGGCAGGCTAAGTGAGGAGCTTGACATTCAGAGGAAACTCTGAGATAATATAATGACATACACTACAATCTTAAGTTATGTGCAGCCAAAACTATATAAGACACTAATTTTATATGTTACGTTTTTATATTTTATAAATTATTATTTATTTGCACATGTTGATAATCTACAGGTTAGATAATGAAAAGTGGAAAATAGAAATGGAATTAGCTCAAATACTATAAAATTATTTGCTTAATTATTTTAACTAAGATGGAACTGTGCCTGCCTGTGACAAAAATAATAACAGCTGTCATTACAAACATGATCAGCATGATGGTAATCTTCCAGTTTTGATCAACTAGACTACGGAGTAGAATTACCCAGAAATGTCTCCCTTGTTTGGTCACAAACAAGAGAAAATCTGCAGATGCTCGAATTGCAAGCAACACACACAATATGCTGGAGTAACTCAGCAAGCCAGGCAGCATCTATGGAAAGAGTACAGTCAAAACTTCAGGCCAAGACCCACTCCTACCCTTGTTATGTTATAGTATTTTTTTACAGTTTTCCAAGTTGTTCAAAAGTCTTGTGTGTCCAGTGCATAAAAGGTTATAATTACGTAGGAAAAGATGAATAAAAAATAACTTTGTCTGTTATTTTCCATGTTGGCTACTGCTGCATTTACACTGCTTAATTTCTTCAATCAACGAAGCAGCTAGAATATTCTCCTTTTTGACAGATGTCATAATATTTTACAGACGCCCGTAATGCAACTATTTAACTTTACTTGGATCTTGGGAAGTAATGTACTTAAATCAGACTTTATTTTATGTTAGAAACCTCTCTTGAGCTTAATGTAGGATTTTTAAAAACAAAAGTGTCAACAAACCAGCATACTCATTAAGGTATCATGGAGTCAATTTAATATTTCCCATCAAACAAACTAAACATTAGTTTCATCCACTTACCCACTTAAAATAGTTCTTCAGTGAACATTTAAATGTCAATAAATCAAACTGAAATTTAAAAGCTGTTTCGTGATCCCTGTTTGCCTGGAATGGAAATGCATAATTCAGTGTGTGCTTGTAAATTTTTAGTACTCCAAAGATGAAGTAAGATTGTAAAGTTACTGTGCAATAATCTACAGGTCTTGACTAATAATTCTAACTTCATCTCCAATAGGTTCTTTTTCACTTCTTGCTGTTTTTACAACACTGATTAGCATGCAAGCATAAATTACGATTGGCAATATCTATCTTTGCTTTGCTAAAGTAACAAGAACATAGAAATAGATATAAATTATCCATTCATTATGTCTCTACTTTCATTAAATAATCTAAATAACCTATGAGACAATTCTATCTACTCCACAAGTCCCTCAATATATGTAGTTACAAAACTCAATCAACTACAGAATTGCGATTACAGATGACCATAAAACTATAAGACAAGGGAGCAGAGTTAGGCTGTTCAGCCAATTGAGCCTGCTCCATCATTCCATCCAGCTGATTTATTATGCCTCTCAACCTCATTCCCCTATCTTCTCTTTGTAAATTTGATGCCCTTATTAATCAAGAACCTATCAACCTTCACTTTAAATATACCCAATGGCTTAGCCTTTACAGCCTTTTATGGCAAAGAATTTCACAGATTCATCATTAATTGGCTAAATAAATCCCTCTCATCTCTGTTCTAAAGGGATACTCTTGTATTCTGAGGCTGTACCCTCTGATACAAGTCTCCTCCACGATAGGAAACATCCTCTCCATGTCTATTCTATCTGGATCTTACAATATTCAATAGGTTTCAATGAGATCCCCCATTATTCTTCCAAACTTCAATGAGTACAAACCCAAGCCATCAAATGCTCCTCATATGTTAACCCTTTCATTCCCAGGATCATTCTCATGAAACTCCTCTGGACCTTCTCCAATGCCAGCATATCCTTTCCTAGATAAGGGGCCCAAAACTGCTAAAAATACCCTGTGTGATATGACCAATGTTTTATAAATCCTCAGTATTATATCCTTGCTCTCATGTAATACTGCTCACGAAATGAATGCTAACAAGGCACTTGTCTTTCTTACCACTCACTCAACCTGCAAGTTAAATTTTAAAGAATCCTGTATAATAAGTCCCAAGTCCCTTTGCACCTCTGATTTTTGAATTTGCTACCAGTTTAGAAAATAGTATCTGCCTTTTTTCCTTCTACTAATGTGCATGGCCATACATTTCCATATATTATATTCCATCTGCCACTTTTTTACTCATTCTCCGAATCTGTCTAAGTCCTTCTGCAGGTTCCCTGCTTCCTCAACATTACCTGCCCCTCCACCTAGCTTCATATTGTCCATAAATTTGGCCGGAAAGCCATCATTTTCATCATCCAAATCATTGACGTATAATGTGAAAAGAAGCTGTCTCGACAACAATTCCTGCAGAGTATCACCAGTCACATTCAGCCAACCAGAAAAGGCCTGCTTTATTCCCACACTTTGCCTCCTTCTAGTCTGCCGTTCTTCCAATCATGTTAATATCTTTCCTGAAATCACATGGACTCTTATTTTGCTAAGCAGCCTCATGAGTGGCACCTTGCCAAAGCACTTCTGAAAATCCAAGTAAGCAACATCCATTGGCTCTCTTTTGTCCAATCTGCCTGTTATTTTCTTAAAGAATTCCAACAGATTTGCCAAGCAAGATTTCTCATTCAGAAAACCATTTTGATTTTGGCCTGTTTTATCATGTGCGTCCAAGTGCCCCAAAACCTCATCCTTAATAATGGACTCCAACTTCTTAGCAATCACTGAAATCAGGCAAACTGGCCTATAATTTCATGCTTTTTGCCTCCCTTCCTTCTTAAAGAGTGGAATAATATTTGCAATTTTCCAGTCTTCTGGAATATAATGATTTCTGAAAGATCACAGCTAATACCTCTACAATCTCTTCAGCTACCTCTTTCAGAATCCTGGAATGTAGACCATCTTGTACAGGTGACTTACCTACCTTCAGACTTTTCAGCTTCCCAAGCACCTTCTCCTTAGTGATGGCAACTACACTGTCTCCTGCCTCCTGCCACTCTTAATTGCTGGCATATTTCAGGTGTCTTCCACAGTGAAGCCTGATGAAAAGTACTGATTGAATTTATCCAACACACATAGAAGTTGCTGGTGAATGCAGCAGGCCAGGCAGAATCTCTAGGAAGAGGTACCTCTTCCTTAGAAGACCTGTCGTTCTTCCTACATATGCTGCCTGGCCTGCTGTGTTCACCAGCAACTTTTATGTGTGTTGCTTGAAATTCCAGCATCTGCAGATTTCCTTGTGATTTAATTTATCCACCATTTCTTTGTCTCCCCATTACTACCTCTCCAGTATCATTTTCCACTCGTCCAATATCCACCTTCACCTCTCTCTCACTCTTAATATACATCTGAAAATCTTTGGTATCCTCTTCTATATTATTGGAGAGCTTATCTTTATATTTCATCTTTTCACTTCTTATTTTCTTTTTAGTTGACTCCTGTAGTTCTTTAAAAGCTTCTCAATCTTCTACTTTCCCATTAATGTTTACTACAGTACATTTGGTTAATTGGGCAGCTGTTGAGCTCAGACAACCCTTAAAGAACAAAAACTACTCGAGAAAGTAGCCGGGATTCCCTTTGTAAATTTGGAGTTTGTTGCGGAATAGTTTCTACCTCGCATTTTCTGGCTGGTAGACACCACATAATGCTTAGAGCATACTTTTTAAATCGTGTCACTAAACTGTGTTCAAAAAGCAGCAATTTTTGTCACTGATAGTTGGCATGAACTAAGCAGTAAGACAATTCAGAACTGCTTATTTCACTGCAGTTTCAAGCATTGAGGCTTCAAGATGCCAGAAATGGCAGGGAGTAAAAATGAAACAATTTCACTACTTAAACAGATTACAAGCTATGAAGAATTTGAGGTATTGAGAATAATTTTGAATGTTACAATGGAAATGAAGATTTGGAGATGCAATTGTTCAAAATTGTATGATGGCAGTTTTTTTTTATCTATACTGCGCTGTGATGGCAGTTTTATTTATCTGTGCTGATTTTGTTCATTACCAGTCAACCAAAAGAACATGGCAGTGTAAATCCTCCATCACTAAATATATGGAACCAATGCACCAGTTTTATAGTACTGCAGTAGTATTGACTGTGAATTCTGTGAAGAGATTGTATGTTCTTCATGCAACCACATGGACTTCCCACAGGAGCACTGGTTTGCTCCCACGTTCCAAAGATGTACAGGCTAATTGGTCACATGACAATTTGTTATTACAAACATTGGCCTTTATGCAGCCCAGATCTGATCCTGTACGTTGATGACTCCTCAACAATTGAGAGAGGAATTCGAATGGCTAAGTGGGCCATTTTTCCAGGAACTGAAGTGCTAGCATCAGGAAGCATATCTCCCGGCACCTCTGTACAACAGGCAGAACTAAAAGCTTTGATTGATGCCTGTAACTTGGCAAAAGGAAGATCACCTAATATTTACACAGATTCTTGATGTCTTTGAAGTTGTTCAAGCTTTTGGAAACTTATGGATACAAAGAGGATTTCTTGCAGTGCAGGAACCCCAAGCAAGAATGGCCAAACAGTGCAAGAACTCATGAAAGTCATACAATTGCCATCAGAAGTTGCTGTATTCCAAAATAACTGCAATGGGAACCCATGGAAATGCATTTACAGATGAAACTGCAGAAAGGGTAGCAGGGGAAGGGGCAAACGAAGTAAGAAAAATAAAAGAAGTAAAAGAAGTACAAAGAACATTGGCAGTGAACCCAATGACTGGAATTACGGAAATGGTGCTCTACACTGTACAACGGACAAACACACAAGATATTTGAGAGATGCAAGCTCAATGCCCTAACAGGGAAAAATGGTTCTGGATGGAGAAGGGTGGGAAGTTAAACAGTGATGCAGTAATAGAGATATAGCACTAGTCATAAACTAGTAGCTCCAAAGAACAGGGCTTCCCTTCCTCCATCATTAATGGTGCTCTCACCTGCATCTCCTTCATTTCCAGAACATCTACGCTCATCCCATTTTTCCATTGCCTTAAGTGATAAGAGTTGCTTTTGTCCTTACCAATCTCCACATCGAACGCATTATTCTCCTCAGCTGCCACCATCTCCAAAGGGACGCTTCCACCAAACACATCTTTACCCCACTCTCTCTGCTTTCCACAGGGATCACTCCCTCCGTGATTCCCTTATCCATTCATCTCTCCCCACTAATCTCACTCCCGATACTTATCCCTGCAAGCAGCCAAAGTTCTACACCTGCCCATTCATCTCCTCCCTCACCTGTGTTCAGGGCCCCAAACAGTCCTTCCAGGTGAGGCAACGCTTCACCTGTGAATCTGCTGGGGTTATCTATTGTGCCTGGTGCAGCCTCCTCTATATTGGTATAGCCTGTCGTAAATTGGAGAACAACTTTGTTGAGTATCTCCGCTTCATCTGCTAAAAGTGGAACTTCCTGGTGGCCAAACCTTTTAATTGCAACTCCTATTCCCATTCCGACAGGTCTATCTATGGCCTCCTCTTGTGCCACTATGAGGTCACCCTCAGGGTGGAGGAGCAACACCTTGTATTCCGTCTGGTTAGCCTCCAACCTGATGGCATCAATATTGATTTCTCCCTCAAGAAGAAATGTATCCAAACTTATATCCACAAATCCTTAATCTTAAACCATGCCTCCTGGTCTTAGCCTCCCTAGCAGTGGGAATAATTTCTTTATATCTACCCCATGAATGTCCTGAAAGCTTTGATTAAATTTTACATAATATAATCTTAGTTTCATAATCTCTGGGATCCAGATATCGTTGTGGTAAAATCTGTACTTCCAATGTCAGGATTGGATTAGCTTTGGTTGTGACATGTACAGTACATCAAAACATTTTGTGAGCTGTGTATTGGTAGTTCAAAAACCAAGAAATTTGACTGAAAACATTACTAATAATACCTTTCTGAAGTACATTGTGGTAAACTATCACCTCAAACAATGAAGAGGTGAGCAAAGGTAAAGCGAATTTGAGGGATGACCCATGCTGGTGCATTCCAAAGTCAATGCGGATGGAGTGAGTGATTCAGAGGGGAGAGATCGAGGCAGAGGAGTTTCGATGCCCATTCAACGAACCTGGGTACGAGTTCAGATCAATGCGCCAAGCCGATTTGCAGAGGTCTAGAAAGACTTTGGCCTGGGTAGCAAAATCTAGACCCAGAGTGGTGGGTGATGTGGTCTAGGCCTGGTGCTACTCTGGGGACCAGGTCCTAAAGCAAGGTACGATCTGCTGTTTGGACAACTTAAAAGCCGGTCCAGAAAGACAGGAAAGGTAGCGTGTCGGGATCAGAGGTGAGAATCAAGCTGATTTCACTTACTCTCCTGTGATAGACACCTCTCTCCAAGTAGTTGAGGCTGTGAGACTGCCCGTGCCTGCTGTAATTCATGTCTGCGAGCTTCATGACGATTTGCCCCACTTATAAGATAAATTGATACCGAGGCTTTGGGCCTGCTCTGGGGATTCAGATCTAAGGACTCAATTTGGTTCAGAAGGCCATTGCTCGCTTCTATTGTTTTCGTAATTTCTGTTTTTGTTTTCTCTTCCTCTGCGCAATGGCAGTTGATCTTCTTTTTAATTAGGGTTCTTCCAGGTTTCTTCCCTTATGAATGCCTATAAGCAGACAAACCTCAAGGCTGTATCATTTATACATTCCTTGATCATTTGTACTTTCTTTCCAGTCAAGGTAGTGTCAGCGAACAACAATTCCTCAGGGGACATCTTCCAGATAGCAAATCGCTCCAATTATTTCACTTTTCCTATGCCTCCTTCTTGTTCTTTATGTCTTGTTTGTGTTATGTAATCTGTTGAAGTCTGTGACGTACAGTTCAGAACTCGACTGAAGGATCCAGTGCTGTGCTGTGTCCTGCCTTGTAGAGATTAGAAACGGAAGGGGGGGGGGCGGATGCGAAAAGGACCAAGAACACAAGCTGACTCATGGAAAAGAACAGTGACGAGGCGCAGGTCATGAATGACTCCATTACAAAGCAGCGAGGAAGATTAAAGCATCGAAGTGAATGTAGAGAGGGGTTAGCGATTGCTCTCAATGGAGGCCACCGGTGCGACGATGGTCAGCAGCCAGATCAGCATGTTTGCACCCGAGTCAGCGGTCACTCTTTTCAGGAGGACTGCTTGTGCAGCCACTCTCCTCGTATGCAGATGAGACAATGTTTCTGATATACTGAGATTTATCTGATTATTGGACTGTATTTTATCTTGGTTTCCTTCAGTTTCTTTGGTCTTTTCTTTCTTGTGGCTGATTGGCAGGTGGATGATCTATTTTTTTGTGTGTGTTGGGAGGTAAAGGTTTTTATGCTACTGTCACTGTTCTTCTCTGCAAGTGAGGGCATCAGGGATTGTTACTGTGGCTGTTCTATGAGTGAAAGGGTTGGGGATTGTTGTTGTCGCTGCTTTTGTCCGCAGGTGAGGGGGTTGGAGATTATGATTGTCGCTGTTTTTCTGCTGGGAGGGGTGGGGGATCTCATGCTATTGTCGCTGTTTTTTCTTGCAGGGAAAGGATGAGGGATTTTGGGGTCTGCGAGTTTTATTTCTTCTCTTTTTCATTCCAGTGGGGGGTGGTGGTGGCGCGTGGGGAGTTGACGTCTTTTCTTTCATCAACTCCCATGGGTTTTCTGTATTTTATGACTATCTGAAGAAGACAGATATCAGAGTTATATTGTACATTCATACTGCATACTTTGACAATAAAATGAAACTTTGAACCTTCCAACCTTTGAACCTATTTGAATCGTTGAAATGTACTTTGACTTTGCATCTTTGAAATGTGTTGATTGTGTCAAGAACCAGTATAATCCAAGTATGTGTTGGGGCAGCCTACAAGTGTTACCATGCTTCTGGTGTTAATATAACATGGCCACAATTTAGGAACCCTGATTAATCTGTACGCCATCAGCATATCCAGCCAGGAGCGGGAAATGAGCTATGATCGCTGGTGCTGTAAAGCATTACGCCAGCCATGCCACAAATATGTCATTCCTTAGGTGGGGAACTCAGGATTGTTTATTCCACTGAAGACCTTCATATAATTATCAGGTTGCGTTCTTTTCTTTATATTCCCGTTCAGCAAAAAAAAAGATATACTGGTTTTTCTGATTATTTTCTGTTGATCTCCATGATATTTTCATAATCAATGCAATTTAAGTCCTAAATCTATTTGAGTCTTGTCTGCAGCTTTTTGTCACTAAGCAAATATGTAGTATCTTCTTTAGACCCAAAGTGGATGACCTTCATTTGCCTTATAAATTAACTTTCCATAGTTTTGCCCATTAACTTAAGCTATTAATAGTTCTTTAGAATTTAATGATTCTATTTATATTACTAATTGTGCCATTTATCTTTATGATATTGGTAAACTTGTATATGTTCCTTTCTATTTCAACATTTAAATCATTTAGTAATGACATCAACACGAGTTTGTTGTGGATGACTTTTGCTCATCTCCTACCTATTTGAACACCTGCCCACTAATCCACTTTATCTTGATGATTGTCTAATTTCCTGGTCATAACACTAACTTACCTCAACTTCTAAAGCTTCAGTTTTAGTCAGCGATCTCTTATAAGATTTTATTTAATAAAATCCAAATATAACATCAGAAGACATGTTCCTATACACTCTTTCGATCATAAGATTCAATCAGTTTCGCGGTTACGATTTTTTTCTTTGCACTCCATGTTGGCATTTCTTTAGAGGTAAGTCCTGGCAACAGTAGTTTGATTCCCAGGTCCATGGTTCCCTGGTTTCTCTCTCTCACATTCCTTGAGAGACATTTCAACATTTTTTTTCATTCTAAGAAACATCTGGAATCCTTAAGTACTGGAACTGAAGCTAGGCAGCCATTATATAACCTTGTACTTTCATCCATTCCTGTTGTTTATCTTGCAGTAGTTTTGGTCAGTCCATGTTCACAACTTGGATTACTTAAGGATGGCTGAGTACAATATAGGGGTTCCTCAGCAGTGAATGACATATCTGAGTATTGGGGTTGTCTCAGTGTTGGGGCTTCCTCGGTGTAGAGAATATCTCATTGGAGGGGATGTATCTGTATAGGGGCCATCTCACCTGAGAGTCCCAGCACTAAGTTATCTACAACACTTTGAATATGTCTCCTCCACTAAGACTGTGGCAGAACTGACTTAGGACTGCCAGACTGCTGTACACTTGGAACTGCACCAACAGTCAGAAGTAACCCGACCAGGCTCACAACCTTTTTAAACTGTTACTTTTATTAATTCACTAAATCTCTGGCATTTTATAAATTAAATAACCACTGAATAGCCATTGGAAATCGTAAGTATATTGTAACACTTGTAACCATGTAGAAAAAAAAATCCATGCAAAAGCATTTTAAATCCCACTAAAATCACTTGAAAACATTGGAACTAACATAAAGAAAAATAATATATTGCCCTATTTATCTTCCTCCTTGCAGCTGACGTCTCACATTCATTTCAATGATACTGTTGTGCTTGTGCCAGAGGACGGGCAAGCCAGCAGAGATTTGTGGTGTGCCTTTGGAACCCTTGGAGAGTCCACCAGTGCAGCATAAAAGAAGTTGGCAACAGGACAATAATTCTACTACTTGTTTGGGCCCACACTAGCACTGACAAACTGACAAACAGGACTTGAGGGAAAAATTGGGTAAGTAATATAGTGCTCTATAGGAAAGGAGATCTTGGCTCTTTCTCTGTGTCTTGGGAATCTCACGGAACAATGTTAATAGTCTGTTTCAACAGCTGCCCTTGATGGTTACTGAGTGGCTTTATGAGTAACTGGTTTAATCTGGCTTTTTGATCTCTGTTAGCTGTTGTCACCACCTGCTGTTTGCTACAGCTCGATGAAACACACAGTGGAACAATCAGTGCCAATAAACATTTCAAATTGCTAATGATTTGTGCTCTTCGTTGATATAGGCAGGGTGCAAACTTTGAGTTCTCCATCCATGGTTTTTCTTCATTTCTTTACAAGCTTTACAAACTAAGGTAAACTATTTCTGCCAGGGAACTCTTAAAAATACCTTCCAATAGTTTATTGGCATTCAGAGCATCTGGAGTTAAAATGAAAAAGAAATGAAGATATTGGTTTACTCTCTCTGCTTTTAAAATGCAAGAGTGGTGTTGGATGTAGATAAGAAATAAAAAGGCAAGGATTCACTTTTGCAGTGGAGTACAGTTAATTACAGTAAATAAAAGTGACAGAATTAAGGGAAGAAACAATAGGACCTTGTCAGAAAAAGAGGGTAGTAACCATTGGGATTTTAATTTATATATTGATTGGAAAAATCAGCTGTAGGATGGAGTTCAGGATGAGGAATTCATAGAGCTTTCAGACAACTTTCCACAATGGCACATCTCAGAGTAAACCAAAGAGTTCACTGTGGCAAACCTGCTATTGTGCTGTGAGATAGGATTAATTAATGACTTCATCATGAAGGCATTCTTAGTTAGCAGCAATTAAATGGCTGGATTTTACATTCAGCTCAAAGAAGAAAAGAATGGGTCAAAAAAAATCAGTTTTTAAAAATTTAAATAAGGACAACTGAAAGCAGACGTTGCTAAAGTGAACTGAGAAATTAAGCTAAAAATATCTGACAATTAAGATGCAGTCATAAATATTTAAGGAAATCCTTCAGAATATACACAGTTCCAAGAAAGGTTCCAATGGAAGGATCTGATATCCAAGGTTAGCTTAAAAAATTAAAGATCATATCAAATTGATAAAAGAATACATATTAGAGCAAAGACAGGTAGCGGATCAGAAGATTAAATAGAATTTAAAAGGACTTAAAGATTAATAAGGAAGAAAAATGGAGTTTGAAGTAAAGCTAGCTAGGAGTTTAAAAACAGCTGGTAGGGTTTCGATGCATATTTTTTTTAAAAAAAGGTTGACAAAATAGACACATAGAAATCAAACCTGTGGAAATAGGAACAGAAAACAAGGGAGTGCGGAATAACAGCCTGGTCACAAGGTTACACACCGACAATGCTGCAGGAACTCATCAGGCCAAGCAGCATCTATGGAAAAGAGTACAGTCGTCATTTTGGGGCCGAGAACCTTCATCAAGACTGGCGAAAAAAGAGATGTGTTTGATCTCTGTTCACAAGGTTTCCTAGTGCTTCTCGGGAAGGTTTAAAGAGCAGGGTGATGAGAACCACAGCGTTAGGTAAATGGATGCAAAGTTTCAAGTCAAGAAAGATGGTATAACAAGTCAGGTACAAAGGGAAAAACAGCTCTGCACAGGCTCATAAACATGGTGGGACTGATCTGCTGAAATGTGTATATTTCAACACTATTAGTATTATATGGAAGGAGTTTGAGCTTTCAGTCTTAATCAGTATAAGGAATTACCATGTTGTTGCCTTTACAGAGACATGGTTGTGTGAGAGATAGAACTGACAGCTCAATGTTCTTGGTTTTCATTGGTTTGGATATAATAGAATGGAAGCTAAAAAGAGGTGGCGGTGTTGTACTACTGACATATAAAGGTGTCACAGAAGACATATAGCAAGCTCTGTCAGGTAATATAGACGTGGCTTGATCCAAAAACAGAGCAGTGGAGACAATTTAGCAGTAAACAATGTTTTACTAATAAACTGCAAAATATCAGCCATGAGGTGCCTCAAAACAGGA
Organism: Mobula hypostoma; assembly: GCF_963921235.1. Lineage (NCBI taxonomy): Eukaryota > Metazoa > Chordata > Chondrichthyes > Myliobatiformes > Myliobatidae > Mobula > Mobula hypostoma. The sequence continues at coordinate 58,868,564 of NC_086102.1, read as the reverse complement.
GAGAACAGATACTTAGTACAACAAGATAATAATATAACTGAACAGTAGGAGCGATTGATTGAGGCTGGCTGGTTCAATAGGTGAACAAAGAACTGTGATGAGAGCTGGGTTTAAATAGACTGCAGGTGATGAGTTGGAAGCAAGTGGCAGGTGACTAATGTGAGCTGGTTGGAGACTAGGAGGTGCCTGGCTATGCAAGCCTGACAGGATCCTCCCTCCTATGACTGACTCCCAATGGCCCAAAATGTTCCAAGATGCAACTGGATGGCACCCAAGACATCTCCTCCAGGACATACTCTTCTGAATCAACTAGGTACTGCACACCCTATCTACGACAACATAAATCCATCAACTGGCAATTTTCTAGATTGGGCTCTATGCGTTCACCTATCCTACTGCACTGGAATCCACCAGAGTCTCCTGTGCATGTGGAAACATCAGGTTTTGGAGCAGGTCAGAGAGAGTGAATTGGGCTGTGCAGCTGGAATAGGAGCTGAGGGGGTGGTGGAGAGCATACCAGATAGAAGACCCCTTATCTCTACCTGGTGGTGCCATTTTCCCAGATGCAGTAGGCATTTGATGCATGGGCGATTAATGGCTCTGCAGTAAGCATACAAGTAGTTTCTCACCAATGCTTCTGCTCTTGGTGGGGTGAGAGGAGCAGTTTTAAGGGAATTCTCCTTTAACTGCATGGGTTTTGAAGGCACTGACGATGATGGTCCTGCAGCCTGATATTTCTGGGAATGGAACTGGGTTTCTGGCTGGGGGTCTGGAGGCACATTCCAGAAGACATTTGTCAATTTGGAGGGATAGATTGAAGAGGCTTGAGGTTGATGGGCATTTCCAGGGTAGAGAGCTCATTCTTCAAGTGCTCTAAGAGGTAATGATGGTAATGGGCCAACAGCACTTGCACATTCCAGCCATACTCCGCCATGACAGTCCTGAATTCCACAGTATTCCCGCGCCGTGTGAGATTGGACGCAGGTGAAGTATCTGATCCGCTGACCCTTTCTACTTCCTTGATAGTCAACAACCTGGCACATCTCGGTAGTGAATTCCTCATACTCATTGCAAATGTTAGTTTTATTGTTCCCAGTTATGGTCGACCCAGGCCAGAGCCTGTCCAGTCAGAAGAGAGATAATGAAGGCAATTTTGGCTCGGTCATTAGAATACAGAGATGGCTGGAGCTTGATATCTAGGAGACACTGGAACAGGGAGTTGCTGCATTGGGCTGGGGATCCTTTGAAGTACTTGGGCACCAGAATTTGGGGCTCTGAGAGACAGAAGGTTGCCTGGTGTAGGGTTGCTGTATTGATATTGAGAGTCGGTTGAGAGTGGCGAGGATATGGTCAATGGTTTCCTGTAGCTGCTGGATCGCGTGCTTCTTTCAACAGACAACTTCTTTCAGGCAAACATACGCAGCTAGGTCAATCATTGGTTCACCCATCCTGGCAGGAAATGCAGAGGAGGCTTGACCCAAAAGCAGCGCAGCTGAGACAATTGAGCAGGAAACAATATTTTACTAATAAACTGCAAAATAATAGCCACAAGGGATGCTATAAAGCAAGAGAGAACAGATCCTTAATACAACAAAGTAACTAGTCGAGGCTGGCTGGCTCGTTGGGTGAACAAAAGTCTATGGATGAGAGCTGGGTTTAAATAGGCTGCAGGTGATGAGTTGGAGATGAATGGCAAGTGACTCCAGTTAGCAGGGTGAAGACTGGGAGGTGCTTGCCTATGCAGGGCTGACAGGCTCATCCACAGAGACAACTTGAGTGAGGTTCAAAAGTAAGAAAGGTGCAATTACACTGATGGAATTATAGTACAGGTCCTACAATAACCACCAGAAGATGGAGGAAAATATATGTAGGGGAATTATGCAAGAGGCTTTGATGGGTGTGATTTCTTCAGTGCTTACAAGAGGGTTCTTGAAAAAGCATATGGAGAGTACAATTACAAGAGAGAGCATATTAGACCTATGTTTTGGAAAATAAGGTAAGCAAGATTACAGACCCAATAGTGGGTGAACATTTTAGGACTAGTGACCAAACTTTTAAGTTTGTAAGGTTTATAAGGAAGGATATAATTAGATCTCTGCAAGAAGTAAATAAATTGGGGAGGGCAAATTATGACAAGATAAGACAGGTTCTAAGGGTGTTGCCTGGGAACAGCTGATGTTGGACAAGTCCATGTCTGACTTCTGAGAGACAGTTGATGATCAGCAGATCAGTGCTCAGCATTGACATGTTCCAGTAAGGAGTATGGCAATGAATGTAATGTAAGGAAACATTGGATGAGCCAACATTTTCCTTACCTTACAAGATTTGGATTGTGCAATGTAAAGATAGCAGGATACTATTCAGCCAGGCGATTAGGAAGGCCAAAAGTGGCCAAGAAAAAAGTCCTTGGCAAACAAGATCAAGGCAAATCCCAAGGTATATTAAGAAAATGAAGATAACAGGAAAAGTTAGATCTATTCAAGAATAAAAGAGGGAATTTGTGCTTGGCGTCAGAGTAAGTGGCTTAAGTACTAAATTTGGTCATTGCATCAGTATTTACCAAGGTGAAGGAATTGGAAGATATTGAAAACAGTGTAGAGGCATGCTGATCTGCTGGGGAATTTGAGATTAAAGAGGAGGCCATGCTGCATCTTCTGAAAAGCATTAAGGTGCATAAGACCCTGTAGCATTATGGTATATATCCCAGGATATTGAAAAAAGCAACTGGGGAGATTGCTGAGGCTTTGACAAAGATATGTTGTGCTCTTATTAGCAACATCTTAGGTCCCAGGGGAGTGGAGAGTCACAAATGGTGAGCCTTTGTTCAAGATATGAAATAGGGATAATCCCGGTAATGATAGGCCAGTGAGTCTCACATCATTGGTGGGGAAGCTATTGAAGAGGATACTAAGAGGTAGGTTTTATCCAGATTTTGAAAAGCATGGCCTGCTTGAAGTCAGCATGGCTTTGTGTGGGGTAGGTTATGCCTTACAAACTTGACTGATGTTTTGATGAAGGTGAAAAAGGTTCTTGATAAGGCCAAGACAATGGGTGTTATTTACATGATTTTGGTAAGGCACTTGATAAGGTCCCCAATGGTAGGTTGATTCCAAGGATAATGATACATGAGATTCAAGGTGAAAAACTTACCTCTGACATCCGCCTTGTACCTGCATCCAAGCACCTTAAAACTATGACCCCTTGTGTTAGCTATTTCAGCCCTGGAAAAAGCTTCTGGCTATCCACACAATCAATGACTCTCATCATCTTATACATCTATCAGGTTACCTCTCATCCTCTATTGCTCCAAGGAGTAAAGGACAAGTTCACTCAGCCTGTTCTCATAAGGCTTGCTCCCCAATCCACTTAACATCCTTGTAAATCTCCTCTGCACTCTTTCTATAGTATCCACATCCTTCCTGTAGTGAGGTGACCAAAACTGAACACAGTACTCCAAGTGGGGTCTGACCAAGCTGTAACATTACCTCACAGCTCTTGATGTGAGGTAACATTACCTCCCACAGTTGATGAAGGCCAACACACCAAATACCTTCTTAACAATACTGCCAACCTGCACAGCAGCTTCAACTGTCCTATGGACACAGACCCCAAGATCTCGCTGATCCTTCACACTGCCAAGAGTCTTATCATTAATATTATATTCTGTCTTCAAATTTGACCTACTGAAATGAACCATTTCACAGTTATCTAGGTTGACCTCCATCTGCCACATCTCAGCCCAGTTCTGCATCCTATTAATGTTGCGCTGTAACCTCTGACAACCCTCCAGACTATCCACAACACCCCTGACTTTTGTGTAATCAACAAACTTACTAACACACCCTTCTACTTCCTCATCCAGGTCATTTATAAAAATCACAAAAAGGAGGGGTCACAGAACAGATCCCTGCAGAACACCACCGGTCACCGTCCTCCATGCAGAATACGAACCATCTACAGCCACCCTTTGCCTTCTGTGGGCAAGCCAATTCAGGACCTTCAAAGCAAGATCTCCTTGGATCCCATGTCTCAATACTTTCTGAATCAGCCTTGCATGGGGAACCTTGTCAAATGTCTTACTGAAATCCACATACACTACATCCACTGCTCTACCTTCACCAATTTGTTTTGTTACACCCAAGACTTAATTTTATTTTATTCTTCTGAAACCGAACAAATCACCCATGGTTCATTTGGATTCCAGGATTAGAGATTTTTGCAGTGTGGCTTCCATGAATAAATAGTAGTTCTATAGGTCCACCTTCTGCATCTTCTGCTGATTGTTCCTCACCAATTTTGCTTAAACGCCACACATTGAGATGATTATCTGTACTGCTGGAAGCAAAAATAGTTTCATTATGTGGGGACCACTGGACCTAGAAGATCTCATCCTTGTGTAATTCAAAGGAATGATGTATTAATTTAAGATTTTGAAGATCCTATAATGTCACCATCTTGTCAGTGGAGCCAGTTGCCAGGATAAATTCATTGTATGGGTTGAAATACAAGGAGTTGACTTCAGCTGTACACACATCCACAGAGTAGCTTGGCTTTGAAGTATTATTTGACCTCATATCCCAGATCATGAGTTTCTTGTCATCAGCCACTCATCCAAACAAGGATCCATGCAGTAAATACCAGGATACATCTTCTACAACTGCAGTGTGACCTGTAAATATCGTTCTAGCATCAACTATCTTTCCTTCTTTTGGAGCTGCACTAATGTCCCAAAGACAGATTGTATGATCATCTGAAGAACTAAGAAGATGTCTACTTAGATTTGGGTTCCAGGACAGGCCATATCCTTCTTTTTGCTGACCACATAGCCACACAGAGAACTGTCAGATAGAGTTTAATTCTGACAAGTACTTGTCAGAATTAAACTTCTTGTCATATTTGGACAAGTTCCGCTGGTAGGCTCATTTAGAAAGTCAGGAGGTATGGGTGTATGGATTCAGATGGGTGTATGGATCCTGAAGGACCGTGTTAAGGAGCTGGAGATGGAAATTGATGACCTTCGGCTAATTAGGAAAAGTGAGGAGGTGATAGATACTACCTATAGAGAGGTAGTGGATAGCACCCCTGTGACAGTCCCCCTCAGAAATCGATATATCGTTTTGGATACTGTTGAAGAGGCAGACCTGACAGAGGAGGACCACAGTGAACGAGACTCTGGCATTCTGCCCAGTGCCGAAATCAAGAGAGCAAGAAGAAATGCGGTAGTTATAGGCGATTCCATCGTAAGGGGGACAGACAGGAGATTCTGCGAGCCAGACAAGGATACCCGGATGGTGTGTTGCCTCCCTGGTGCCAAGGCACGGGATGTCTCAGATCAAGTCCAGAGTATTCTGAGGAGAGAGGGAGAGCAGCCGGAAGCTTTGGTACATGTTGGTACCAATGACATAAACAGAAAAAGAGAGGAGGTCCTGAAGAAAGATTACTGGGAGCTAGGAAGAAAATTGAAAAGCCAGACCTCCAGAGTAATAATATCAGGATTGCTGCCTGAGCTGCACGCTATTGATGGTAAGAATAGCAGAATTAAGCAGATGAATGTGTGGCTAAGTAACTGGTGCAGGGGGCAGGGCTTCAATTTCTTGAATCATTAGGATCTATTTTGGGGAAGGTATGACTTATACAAAAAAGATGGATTACACCTGAACTCAAAAAGTACTAATATCCTGGCGAGATTGTTTAATATAGCTGTTAGGGAGGGTTTAAACTAAGTTGGCAAGGGTAAGGAAACCAAGGTGTTAGGGTCGAGGAAGAGGAAAATAGAAATAAATCAAAAATACTGTGCAGCAAAGATGGCAAGAAGGTCAGGCCAGTGAATATACAGGATAATTTGCTGCAAAATAGAAATACAGCAAAATCGGCAACAGATACTGATCTAAATGTACTGTACTTAAATGCACGCAGCATTAGAAATAAAGTGGATGACCTTGCTGCACAGCTGCAGGTTAAAAGATATGACATTGTGGCCATCACCAGGTCATGGCTAAATGATGGATGTGATTGGGAGCTGAATATCCAAGGATACACAATGTATAGGAAAAATAGGAAGATAGGTAAAGGGGGTGGCGTTGCCCTGATGGTAAGTAACGACATCAAATCAATAGAAAGAAGGGACATAGGATCAGAAGGGGTAGAATCCTTACGGGTACAATTAAGAAATGGCAAGGATAAAAAGACACTAATAGCAGTTATATACAGGCCTCCAAACAGCAGCCGGGATGTGGACTACAAGTTGCAGCTGAAAGTAGAAAAAGCATGTTAGAAGGAAAATGTCAAGATAATTATGGGGGATTTTAATATGAAAGTGGATTGGGAAAGTCAGGAAGGTAATGGATCTCAGGAGAGGGAGTTTGTAGAATGCCTACAGGATGGCTTTTTGGAGCAGCTTGTCCAGAAGCCCACCAGGGGATCGGCTGTTTTGGATTGGGTGCTGTGTAATGAACCTGAGGCAATTAGGGAGCTGGAAGTAAAGGAACCCCTTGGAAGTAGTGATCATAATATGATTGAGTTCAGTTTCAAATTTGAAAAGGAGAAGCTGGTATCATGTGTATCGATATTTCAGTGGAACAGGGGAAATTACAGTGGTACGAGAGAGGAACTGGCCCAAGTCGATTGGAAAAGTAAGCTAAATGGAGGGACGGCAGAGCAGAATTGGATGAAATTCCTACAAGAAATAAGAAAAATGCAGGAAAATTATATTCCAAGAAAAAAGAAAATCATGAATGGAAAAATGGCACAAATGTGGCTAACGAGAGAGGTTAAGGCAAAAATAGAAGCAAAAGAAATGGCGTACAAGGAAGCAAAAATTAGTGGGAAAAATGAGGACTGGAAGACTTTTAAAAACTTACAGAAGGAAACTAAGAAAGTCATTAGGAAAGAAAAGATTAATTATGAAAGGAAGTTGGCGATTAACATAAAAAAGGATATTAAGAGTTTTTTTAAATATATGAAGCGTCAAAGAGTGACAAGGGTAGATACGGGACCGATTGAAAATGATGCTGGAGAAATTATAATGGATAACAAAGAGATGGCGGAGGAACTGAATGAGTATTTTTCATCAGTCTTCACAGTGGAAGATATGAGCAATATACCTGCTAGCTAGAGGTATCATGGAATAGAATTAAGTGCAGTCAAGATTACTAGAGAGAAAGTGCTTGGGAAGCTAAGTGGACTAAGAATAGATAAGTCTCCCGGTCCGGATGAGGTGCACTCAAGGGTTCTGAGGGAGGTGGCTTTGGAGATTGTGGAAGCATTGGAAATGATCTTCCAGGAATCAATAGACTCTGGCATGGTCCCAGAGGACTGGAAGGTCTCAAATGTAGTTCTGCTATTTAAAACAGGAAGGAGGCAGCAAAAAGAAAATTATAGACCTATTAGTCTGACGCCGGTAGTTGGAAAGATATTGGAGTCAATCCTCAAGGCCAAGGTTATGAAATACCTTGAGGTGCATGACAAGATAGGCCCAAGCCAACATGGTTTCATGAAGGGAAGATCCTGCCTCACCAACCTATTGGAATTTTTTGAGGTAATCGCAAATAAGATTGACAAGGGAGATGCTGTGGATGTTGTTTATTTGGATTTTCAAAAGGCCTTCAATAAGGTGCCGCATATGAGGCTGCTTAATAAGATGAGAGCCCATGGAATTATAGGAAAGATATTGAAATGGGTGGAGCATTGGCTGATAGGCAGAAAGCAAAGGGCGGGAATAAAAGGATCCTATTCTGATTGGTTGCCGGTTAATAGTGGTGTTCTGCAGGGGTCGGTGTTGGGGCCGCTTCTTTTTACAATGTATATCGATGATTTGGATTATGGATTAAATGGTTTTCTGGCTAAGTTTGCGGATGTCACCAAGATAGGTGGAGGAGTGGGAAATGTTGAAGAAATGCAAAGGTTGCAGAGAGACTTAGTCAGTTTGGGAGAGTGGGCAAAGAAATGGCAGATGAGATACAATGTTGAGATATGTACGGTTGTACGTCTTGGAAGAAGAAATAATGGGGCAGATTATTATTTAGATGGGGAGAAAATTCAAAAATCGGAAGTGCAAAGGGACTTGGGGGTCCTCGTGCAGGATACCCTAAAGGTTAACCACCAAGTTGGACCGGCGGTAAGGAAAGCGAATGCTATGTTGGCATTCATTTCAAGAGGAATAGTGTATAAGAGTAAGGAGGTGTTGATGAGGCTCTATGGGGCATTAGTGAGACCTCATTTGGAATACCGTGTGCAGTTTTGGGCCTCCTATCTTAGAAAGGATGTACTGATGTTGGAGAGAGTTCAGAGAAGATTTACGAGGATGATTCCTGGAATGCAGGGGTTAACATATGAGGAGGCTCTTGGACTGTATTCATTAGAGTATAGAATAATGAGAGATCATCTCATAGAAACATTTTGAATGTTGAAAAGGTTGGACAGAGTAGATGTGGAAAGGTTGTTTCCCTTGGTGGGTGAGTCCAGGATAAGAGGCCATAGTCTTAGAATTAGAGGGTACCCAGTTAAAACAGAGATGAGGAGAAATTTTTTTCGTCAAAGCGTCGTGGATTTGTGGAATTTGTTGCCACATACAGCTGTGTTTAAGGAGGAGATTGATAGGTATCTAACTAGTCAGGGTATCAAGTGATATGGGGAAAAAAACGGAAATTGGAACTGGATGGGTGAATAGTTTAGCTCATGGGGGAGCTGCGGAGCAGACTCGATGGGCCGAATGGCCTACTTCTGCTCCTTTGTCTTGTGATCTTGTGAGAACTGGCTTGCCTACAGAAGATAGGTGAAGTGTATTCTGCCTGGATGTCAGTGGTCAAGATTAATGATTTTCCAGTCCCCCGGTCATCAATATTGGCACAAGCTCATACACTAATGGCCTATCCAGCACTGTACCATCCAATGTTCTATGTAAAGAGATTAATAAATTAATTAAACAGAGACATTTAATCAGTCTTCATTGATATTCTGACACTTCAGGGACTTCAGCAGTGCAGGGCAGCTCAACACCACCACCCCAAGGGAAAATAGGATGGACTATTAAATGCTGACTCAGTCTGTGAAGCCAGCACCTCTTGAATGAATATGAATAAAAACAACAGAGAATGCAAACAATATCAAAGAAATGTAGCTGTCAATTGGATACTGAATGGAAGGCTGCAGCTCAGGAAAATTACTGTCACCAGCGAAGCAGTACTGAACAACTTCATAGAGCCTCAGACTGACAAGTGCTCATGTCCTACTGAACTATTGGTTTGAATTTTTCAGATTTCCCTGGATTCAGGAGGGTTTCACTAAATTGGCAAATACAAAATGCAAACCTCTTTACTCAAGCCAGAAATCTAGAAACTACAGGTGAGTTAATTTAATAGCTGTCATGGGAAAAATGGTAGAAGCTATTACAGGAAATGTTATAGGAAGAATTCTGGAAAAATACAAGCTAACTGGTAATGTCTACATGGTTTTGTGAAAGTGAAATCATGTTCAAGTATTTTACTGGATTTCTTTGAAGATATGTTATGCTGTGGATAAAGGGAATTGGTTGATGTACAATGCTTACTTTTCCAAAAGACATTTGATATGGTGCTGCTGTAGAAAATAAAAGCTCATAAGATAAGTGGTAGCATGTTAGTATAGATAGAATATTGGCTTGCTAACTAGAAACCGATAGCAACTTAAAAGGATCATTTACTCATTCACAAGATACAATGAGTCTGTACCACAGGTATCATAATCAGAGTCAGGTTTAACATCACCGGCATAAGACGTGAAATTTGTTAACTTAGAGGCAGCAGTACAATACAATACATGACAATATAGAAAAGAAAAGTAAATCAATTACAGTAAGAATATATATATATGCATATTAATCGTGGAGTGTATGCCTTCAGGCTCCCGTACCACCTCCCCGACAGCAATAACTAGAAGAAGGCATGTCTGGGTGATGGGAGTCCTTAATAATGGATGCCATCTTTCGGAGGCACCGCTCCTTGAAGATATTTTGGACACAATGGAACAGGATCAGAACTGAGCCTCAACTTTTCACAATCTATTTAAATTAAGTAGATCAAGGTATCAAAGGTTTCACTGTCACGATACAAAGGTGGGGGAAAGATTAGAACGCTTGAACTTTCGAAAGTTTTTGACAAGAACAGACATTTGGCCCAAGAAGGCTTGCCAAATTCCTATTTACATTTTGTGTTGAAGTAACTATCAAGTTTAGATTTGAACGTCTCTAAGGTGCTGCTCACAACTGTAGTTTGTATGCAAACTAGTGAGTTTGTTCCATGTGTCCACAACTCACGGAGTAAAGAAATGCTTCCTGATGTTAGTCTGAAAACTCCCCTTAACCAGTCTCTACCTATTCCCCCGTGTCCTTGACGATGAATTAATTTTGAAGTAGCAGCTGGCATCAAGTTACTTATACTCTTAATGATTTCGAACACTTCACTCATGCATCCTCTCATTCTACATCTACCTAGACTAAAAAGATTTAATTATTTCAATCTTTCTTTACAGCTCATGCCCTGCAGATCTGAAATGAGTCTAGTTGCCCTTCTCTAGACTCTCTCCATTGCCTTCATATCCCTCACACAAGATGGAGGCCAAAATTATACACAGTATTTAAGGTGTGGCCTCACAGCTTAAGGAGAACATCTCTTGACTTGAACTTCACTGAGTGGTGATCCTCTGATTATATAGCCCAACATTCTATTAGCCTTCCTAATCGCTTCTGTGTATTGTCTAGATGTTGGTAGTGATGAGACTACTTCCTATATGTAATGCTTTATCTTTACTTACATTAAATTGCATCTGCCATTTATCTGCTAACATCTGCATTTTGATTAGATCTAACTGTATTAATCTGGCTGCCTGAATGTTATCAGCCTGTACTCCTAATTTTATGTCATCAGCAAATTGTACCAGTTTATTTGTTATGTGTTTATGCAAATCATTAACGTACATTAAAAACAGCAGCAGTCCCAAAACCAATCCTAGTGGAAATGCACTTTTACCATCTTCCAGGTGTGAAAATGATCATCTCACTGTAACATGTTGTTTTCTGTTTTTGAGCCAATTCTGCACCCATTTGTGCACCTTATCCTGAATCCCTACCTCCTGTAAGTTGATTATTAACTTCTCATGGGGTACCTTGTCAAAAGCTTTCTGAAAGTCCGAATAAACTATATCAACCACACTACTGTTACCATAAATTTTAGTTACCTCATTATTGAATTCCAGCATAGTAGTAAAATGTAATTTCCCCTTTCTGAACCCATGTTGGCTTTCTGATAACATGACTGTTCTTATCAGCTGCTTTGTCATCTCATTCTTTATTATTGTTTCCATTATTTTGCTTGCAATACACATTAACCTTACTTATCTATAGTTACCAGAGTCAGTGCGGTCACCCTTTTCTAATACTGGGACAACGTTAACCCATTTCAGGTCCCTAAGGATTTCACCAGTCTTCAATTATTTTTGAAAAATATGTGTTAGGGGTTTGTATATATAATCACAGGCCTCTTTAAGTACTCTTGGACATATGTTGTTTGGCCCTGGAGATGTATCAACTTTCACTCTTTTCAGCTGAAGCAGGATCTCCCTTTCTAAGATGTCTATGTCACTAACTACAACCTTATTTCTCTCTAAACTTACTGTCATATTGCTAACATTTTCGCAGATGAATACTTTAGCAAAATATGAGTTAAGAGTGTCCGCTATGTCCTTCTTTGCATAATTTAACACCCAATATTATTCCTAATTTGCGGCGTTTGGCCAAGTGGTTAGGACATTGGGCTCACAATCTGAAGGTCGTGGGTTTGAGTCTCGGCCAAGGCAGCATGTTGTGTCTTTGAGCAAGGCACTTAACCACACACTGCTCCAGTCCACCCAGCTGAAAATGGGTACCGGCAAATGCTGGGTGTTAACCTCGCGATAGACTGGCGTCTTATCCGGGGGTGGGGGGGAGTCTCGTACTCTCAGTCACTTCTCACCACAGAAACTGGCATAAGCACTGGCCTGATGGACCTCAAGACTTTAACTTTAAAATTATTCTTAATACACTTAACTTCTTCCTTGACTTTTCTTTTAAAGTATTGAAAAAAACTCTATGCATTAATCTTAGCATTATGAGCAATATCCTTCTCAATCTGCGTTTTGGCAATCCAAATTTTCTTTTGGCTATAAATTCCATATTTTCATATGCCCTATGGTTAACATCATTATAATTTTTTTCTGTATTCCTTATATAGCTGTCTTTTCTTCAATATTTTTTATGTATAGTTTTTTATCCATCCATGTAGTTGATCTATTGTTTTTTATTGCTTCTCCCACCCCTGGGTATGACCACTTCTTGTACTGCGTGTACTACCTCTTTAAATCAATCCCATTGTTCCTCAACCGACTCAACATCAAGCAGGTCCTTCCACTGTACCTTTTATACCTTTGAACCTTTTTATAGCTTTGGTTTTCACTGATATACTCTCCCAAACAACTTTGAGAATAATAATGTTTTCATCCCTTGTTCCTAAAGGCTCAACAACTTCCATACTCAAAATTCTATCCTGATTGTAGAATATCAAATCTAGACAGGCCTCCCCTCTTGTTTGTGCATTAATATACTGAGTCAGAAGACAATTATTCAGGAACTCAATGAATTCACTTACTGTAATCCATTAGTCACTGGGTTCTCCCACTCAATATTTGTGAAATTAAAGTCACCCATAATTATAATATTACCTCAGAACTTATTTTTTTTAAATATTCTGATGGAGTTGTTTGTTGAAATCACTATCAGCATTACAGAGTCTATGACATATACCAAATGTATTCCTTTATCCTTACAGCTTTCAATTCTCACCCAGGCATCTTCACTAAGTCTTGAAACTGCAAAAAGGACATAAGGAGGCTACGAGGGGATATAGATAGGTTGAGATAGGGCAAAGATCTGGCAACTAGGAAATAATGACGTGAAATGTTCTATTTTGTCAGGGGGAGAAAAGGAAGCACCTTCTTATTTAAAAGTGAATGATTCCAGAGCTCTGAGATACAGAAGAATCTGTGTGACCTAATGCATTTCACTGAAAAGCTAGTAGCAGAGATAGCAAGTGATCAGGCAAATCAGCAGAATATTTTCATTTTTTTGCCGTCACACAGGTCATTGCTGAGGCAAAATTTGAACTGATGTATACAATATTGCTTTCCCATATTTAACTGAGAACATTAACGTGCTACAAAGAATTAAGGAAGAGTTTGCAAGACTAACACCTGGAATGTGCAAGTTGTCTTGGTGAGGAGGGCTTGAGTCCTCCATAGATTAGAAATGTATGAGGTGAATTTATTCTGACAGATCATGATAGATATGGAGAGGATACTTCCTCTTGTGGAAAACTTTGGGGAAAAAAGGGTTCATGTTTAAAAATAATGGAAATGTGCTTTTAAGATAGAACATAGAGCAATACAGCAAGGACAGGCCTTTCGGCCCACAGTGTTGTGCTGGCCTTATAACCTGCTCCAAGAACAATATGATGCTTCTGTCCCACATCTCACTCTGCTTTTCTTTCATTCATGTGCTTGTCTAAGAAATGTCTCTTAAGTGTCTCTAATGTATATGCTGACTGCTCCTGGCAGCACATTCCACCCCCCTGTGTAAAAAGCCTATGCAACCCCGGTTAATTAAACCCAAAATTGTAATGTTAGAACTTCTACCTGCGGAGCGATGGAAACGAAGCTTACCGATTTGTATTAAAAAAATTTTTGAAAAGAAAACGCCAAGCGGGGGCAGAGCGGGCTGGATGCAGGATGGACAAGGAGAGAAATGCAGCAATGCTGAGAAGCTGAACACATGAACTGTTGAGAGTGGAATTAGTAGTGAGTACCTGTACCCGACTAAATTGAAACCCTTAGGGTGAAACTCCTGGAGGGGAGAAAAAAATGATAAAATATTTATTGAAGTTACAGCTATAAGATGCAGCAGCTTTAACGGGACAATATCAGTAGAGATCAGTGTCCAAAATCCCTACCGTGTAGTTGGGATTAGTTCTGTAAAATCATACCAAGCGATTTGGTCAAGTTTTTGTACAAGTTTCTGAATTGACTTTCTGTGGATGATAAACTACTTCATTCCAATGAAGCAAGAAACAAGATGGCAAGTTACCCAAGATGAAGAAGCAGCGCAGGAATGAAACGTGTAATGACGCAGAGGATTTAATACGGTTGGGTGCATAAGTTTATTTTCATTTGAAGAATCGGAATTTGATTTTCTGCAAGAACTGATTATTTTTGCAAAGACTTTGATAAGTTACTGAATAAGATTTACTTCGTTTAAAAGTTGTGATGTTGCCAAATTTTCATGAAAGGAGTTAAAATTTGTATATATAATTTTTGAATTTGAATTTAAACTTGTAGATATACTGCCTGAAACTGAAACTGATGTCAAGTATAACACTTAAGAATAAGAGTTATATTTGGTTTTTGAACTAACTAGGTATAAGTAAAAAGGAAAGTTTAGTCTGTAAACTTTTTAATAGGGAATAACACTAGATCTAATTAGTTAGAGAAATAAGATTAACAAAGGATATTCTAATCAATATTACTGATTCTAACTAAACAGGAATTTTTTTTTGCTGATATCTAAGATTTGGAACTAAACAGAATGTTTGAATTTTCAGTTGTTCTTGCTCATGTAAATATTTTGTACATATTGTTTTCTTTCTTATAACCAAAACCTTAATTCCAGAAATGTGTGGTTTCTATTCACTGCCTCTTTCCAACTAGAACATTCTGATGGCCCATGAACACCTAGTGTAATTTGATTTTCTCAAACAAGTGCGGTGACTAGTCACACGCGAGACCGGTGCTACACGGGTGTTACTTAAACCTACTTTTGACATCCCAATTTACCGATTTAATCGAACTAGCCAGTTCAACATTGGGAAAACGTCTTTGGCCTATCCACTTCATCAATGCCTTTTATCATCTTCTGCACTTCTGTCAAGTGACCTCTTGTCCTCCTTCGCTCCAAAGAGAAAAACCCTAGTTTGTTCAATCTCTCCTTATAAGACATGCTCTCTAATCCAGTTCTCACATTGTTAAATCTATGCATCCTCTCTAAAGCTTCCACGTCCATCCTACAATGAGGTAACCAAAGCTAAACACAATACTCCAAGTGACATCAAAGCTGAGCTATATAGATCTGAGATATTATCTCGCAAGTCCTAAACTCAATCCACCAACTAATGAAGGCCAACATCCTATCAACTTTTGCAGCAACTTTGAGATATCAAATGAATGTGGACCCCAAGATCCTTCTGTTCCTCCACATAACTAAGAACCCTGCCATTAATCCCATACACTTTACATTTTTCCAGATTGAACTTCATCTGCCACTTCTCAGCCAGGCTCTTTATCCTATCAAAGTCCCATTGAAACCCATGACAACCTTCCATACATTCCACAACACCAACAACATTTATATCATCTGCAAATTTACTGATTCACACTGCCACTTCCTCATCCAAGTCATTTATAAAAGGCACAAAGAACAGGGATCCAAGAGTAAAATCCCTGTTAAAACAACACTGATCATTGACCCGCAGGTAGAGCAAGCTTCATCTACTACTCCCCTTTGCTTTCTATTGGCAAACCAATTCTGAATCCATGCATCCAGGTTTCCCTGGATCTCATGCCTTCTGACCTTCTGAATGAGCCTTCCCTGAGGAAACATCAAATGTCTTACTAAAATCTATATCCACTTGTAACTCAGGTTAATCAAACCCAAAGCTGTAATATTAGAAAGCTCCACATGTGGAGGGATGAAAACAAGTTTTAATGAATTTAAAAGAAAAACAGAGAGCTTGAAAAAAGATATGCAAAAAAACGAGGTATGGCTGATGAGGCGTGGACAAACAACAGAAACGTAGCAAACTATAGAAACTAGCTGAAGTTAAAAACGGTTAAAAGTGGAATTAGTAGTTAGTATCTCTACCCTACTTACTGGAAATCCTCAGGGTGAAAGCCTGGAGGGAGACAATATCAATAAAAGATTTATTGAAGCTACAGCTGTAACAAGCACCAGCTATAGTGAGACAATATCGGCAGAGAGTAGTGCCCAAGATCCCTACAGTGTAATCAGAAATTAGTTCTGTTAAAATTAAACCACACCAAGGGATTTGGTGAGTTAAAACACTTCTACTGTTCCAAGTGTATAACTTGTGTGTGAAATATGTTCAGTAGCGTTGTAGCTGAGAAATATTTGAAAATGATGTGATATTGACTTATTTTGAAATAGAAAATAGAATGTGTGTAAGAACTTTCAGATTGTAATCCTGTTGCATACAGGTCAGGTTTCTTTGTATAAATTCTGTGAATCGGCTTTCCATGGATGACCTACTATTTCAACCAATGAACCAAGAAGCAAGATGGCGAGCCGCCCAAGATCGAAGAACCAGTGCGGGAACTGTAGAGGATTTAGTATGGTTAGATGTATAAGTTTATTTTTCATCTGAAGATTCTGAATTTGATTTTCTGGAAGAACTGATTATTTTTATAAAGACTTTGATAAGTTATCGAATGAGATTTAATTTGTTTAAAAGTTGTGGTTTTGGAAAAATTGTCATGAAAGGAGTTAAGCTGTATATATGTACTTTTTTTGGGATTGAATTTGAATTTGTAAACATACTGACCTGAAACTGAAATTGAAGTTAACCGCAATACTTAAAAATAGGAATTCAATTAGTTTCCTAACTAACTAGGGATAAATAAAAAAGCAAATATTAGTCTGTAAATCTTTAAATAGGGAGTAATGCTTGATCTAATTAGTTAGAGAAATTGAAGTAATAAAGGTTATTCTAATGAATCTCACTGATTCTAACTAAAAAGGAATTTGGTTTTTGTTTGACATCTGGGATTTGGAACCTAAACAGAATGTTAGAATTTTGAATTGTTCCTACTCGTGTAAATATTTTGCATATATTGCTATTTTTATATATAAAGAATACTTAACTCCAGAAGTGTGTGCTTTCCGTTCACTGCCTCCAACTGATACCTAGAGCTTCTGATGGCCCACTAGCACCTAGTGTAGTACTATGTTATTAGATTTTCTCATAAAGAGTGGGGCGACCAGTCACATGAGATAAGACAAGCACTACACAGATATTATACACTGTTCTTCCTTCATCAGTTGGAGTTCACATCCTCAAAGAAGTCAATCATGTCAATAAGGCATAAGCTGCCCCAGATAAAGCCATGCTGACTATCCCTAATTAGACTATACTTCTCCAAATGCTCGTAAATTCTGTTTCTTAAGATAACACAATGGTAGTGGAAGTGGTGGAAGAGCTTGAGGCTTGGTGCCAAGCAAATTAGTTCAATGTCAATAAGACAAAGGAGATGGTTATCAATTTCAGAAGAACTCACACTACTCACCATCCCTCTTTACCTTGGTGGCACAGGAGTGGAAACTACAAGCCGTTTCAAACTCCTGGGGGTGCACATCTCACACAAACAAGAAAGCTCACTAATGCCCCTACTTTCTGAGGAGGCTGAGGAGAGCTGCGTTACGCACAACTATACTCACATCCTTTTACAAGTGCACAGTAACATGCTGGATCACTGCATGGTATGGACACTGCAATGTGGCACTCAGGAATGCTTTATAACAGGTAATCAAAACTGCCCAATGCATCACCCAGCATCAGTCTACCTGCCAGAACTGGGCCAGTAACATCAAAAAATATTCTATCCACCCTGTTCATGGACTGATTGTCCCTCTTCCATCAGGGAGAAAGTCAAGTAGAATGTCAGGACAACCAGACTTAAAAACAGTAACTTTCCCCAAGCAGTAAGGCTAATCAACACTTCTACCCGCTAATGCATCCCTCTACACTCCCATGACCACTATTTAATCATTTCCTGTCAAAGTCACCTTATGTATAGACACTTACTTGATGTACTGTACATCAATCTATGATGCAGATATTGATGCATACTCAAGCTCTGTACAGTACATTTATATTTATGTTTTTTTTTACTATTCTGTTCTTTACCTTAGTGTGTTTTTATATGCTACACTGTATCTAGAGTAACAATTACTTAGTTCTCCTCTACACTTGTGTACTTGAAATGACGACTTGACATCAGATCATCTTTCAAAAGGGTGAACCCTCACAAGGCAACTGGCTCTGAAGGACTACCTGGTAGGGCAATGAAAACCTGTGTCAGCAACAGACTGGTGGGAGTTGTCAAGGACATCTTCAGCCTCTCACTGCTGCAGTCAGAGATAGTCACCTGCTTGGAAGGGGTAACAATCATACCAGCGCTCAAGCAAAGCAGGATGAGATGCCTCAATGACTATCACCCAGTGCCACTCATATTTAATGTGATGAAGTACTTTAAGAGATTGGTCATGGCTAGAAGCAACTCAGTAATAATAAGAAAAAATCTTCAAAATCTGGGCATCTGTACCATTGGCATGATAACACAACCAATGCTTTACAGTACAGGTGACCCAGGTTCGATTCCCACTGCTCTAGGTAAGGAGATTGAAACCCCAGTGACCGCTTGGGTTTTCTCCATGTGCTCCAGTTTCCTCCTGCAGTCCAAAGGTGCACCAGTTGGTAGGTTAATTGGTCATTGTACGTTGCCCCATGATTAGGCTAGGGTTAAACTGGGGAATTGCTGCTGGGCAGTGTGGCTTGAATCAGAATCAGGTTTATTATCACCGGCATGTGTCATGAAATTTCTTAACATAGCAGTAGCAGTTCAATGCAATACATAATACAGAAGGCAAAAACAAAATAATAATAATAAATAAATAAATAAATAAATAGTATACATATATTGAATAGATTAGAAATTGTGCAAAAAAACAGAAAAACTATATTTTAAAAAGTGAGGTAGTGTCCAAGGGTTCAATGTCCATTTAACAATCGGGTGGCAGAGGGGAAGAAGCTGTTGCTGAATCGCTGAGTGTGTGCCTTCAGGCTTCTGTAACTCCTACCTGATGGTAAAAGTGAGAAAAAAGTGTACCCTAGATGCTGGAGATCCTTAATAATGAACGCTGTCTTTCTGAGACACCGCTCCCTGAAGATGTCCTGGATACTTTGTAGGCTAGTACTGTACCCAAGATGGAGCCAACTTAAATTTACCAAACCTCTGCAGCTTCCTTCAATCCTGTGCAGTAGCTCGGTCATACCAGACAGTGATGCTGGCTGTCAGAATTCCCTCCACAGTACATCTATAGAAGTTTTTGAGTGTATTTGTTGACATACCAAATCTCTACAAACTCGTAATAAAGTATAGCCGCTGTCTTGCCTTCTTTATAACTGCATCAATATGTGGGACCAGGTTAGATCCTCAGAGATCTTGACACCCAGGAACTTTAAACTGCTCACTCTCTCCACTTCTGATTCCTCTGTGAGGGTTGGTACGTGTTCGTTCGTCTTACCCTTCCTGAAGTCCACAATCAGCACTTTTTCTTACTGACACAGAGCGCCAGATTTTTGCTGCGACACCACTCCACTAGTTGGCATATCTTACTCCTGTACACCGTCTCGTCAGCACCTGAGATTCTACCAACAATGGCTGTATCATCAGCAAATTTATAGATGGTATCAGTCATGGGTATATAGAGAGTAGAGCAGTGGGCTAAGGACACACCCCTGTGGTGTACCAGTTTTGATCGTCAGCAAGGAGGAGATGTTATCACCAATCCACACGGATTGTTGTCTTCCAGTTTGGAAGTCAAGGATCCAATTGCAAAGGGAGGTACAGAGGCCCAGGTTCTGTAACTTCTCAATCAGGATTGTGGGAATGATGGTATTAAATGCTGAGCTATAGTCGATGAACAGCATCCTGACATAGGTGTTTCTGTTGTCCAGGTGGCCTAAGGTCATGAGAAGAGCCATTGAGATTGCATCTGCCATTGGCCTATTGGGGCAATAGGCAAATTGAAAATTGGTCCTGTGCTTGAAGTGCTGGAAGAGCCTATTCTGTTTTTTTTATCTCAATAGATTAAAACAAAAATTGCATTTCCCTGAATGCATCTGTTAACACGTTACTCTCCAAAATTCTTGTCTAATGCTTCATAGTTTGCCCTCTCCCAATTAAATTGTTTTCCATATGGTCTGGTCAAAGGCTATGGTACAGATCAGGTAGTTGTAGTTACCGTCTCTGAGCTGCTCACCCATTAAGAGATCCATAATCTGACCAGTTCATTGTGTAGTGCCAGATCCAGTCTGGCCTCTCCTCTAGTCAGCCTGTCTACATATTATGGCAGGAATTCTTCCTGGACACACCTAATAAACTCTGCCCCATCTAAACCTTTTGCATTAAACAGATGCCAATCAGTATTAGGGAAGTTGAAGTCACACATAACAACAACTATTGTTTTTATACCTTTCCAGAATCCATATTGGGGTGTATGTAGCATTCTCCAAATTCTCCTATTTCTGACTTACACACATACTGGCACGGTACACAATCTCTCCATGATGTCCTCCTTTCCGCAGCTGTGATACTATCCCTAATTAGTAATAGTACTCCTCCACCTCTTTTATGTCCTTTTGAAACACGTAAACCCTGGAACAACCTGCTGGCATTTAAGAGGATACAGAGATTCACGAGAAAGATTCTGGGAATGAAAGGGTTAACATCTGATGAAGGTTTGATGGCTCTAGTCTTGTACTCACTGGAGTTCAGAAGAACGAGCGGGTCTCATTGAAACCTATTAAGTATTGATTCAATACCTAGTAAATCAGTTTCTCGATTATATAATGCACTCTCCCATGCTAAAAATGTAAATGCACTGTATATTAAAGAGAAGTGGGAGAAAGAAGCGGGGTTGGTACTTTCAGAGGAGGCTTGGGGGAAAATCTGCAGCTTTCAATGGTCCTCGACTAATTCTTTGACTTGGAGAGAACATTGTTGGAAAAACATTATAAGATACTTCAAGACCCCATATCAGGAAAAATATAAAGATACAAACGTGACATGTTGGAGAAGGTGCAGCTCCAAGGAGGCAAATCATTTTCATATTTTCTGGGATTGCCCTAAATTAAGTCTATATTGGGAACGTATTCATAGAACATTAGTTAAGGTACTTAGGTCCCAGATACCTCTGAACTTTGAGACACTCTATTTGGGGCATGTATTGTTTCTTGAACAGAAGGAATATATAAAGTTGCTGCAGGCCCTCTTAGCAGCAAGTAAGAAACCAATCACTAGAAAGTGGCTAAATCCAATACCACCTACATTAGAAGATTGGCACAAAATTATCTTGGAAATATTTAAAATAGAAAAGTTGACTTACTCCCTGAGAATTCAAAAAGAAAAATGTTATCAAATCTGGAATAAATGGATTGAATATATAACCCCAATGCGAGCAGACTTTAGATGACTCTCCTAATGATTTATACTGCTCTTCTCATCAACACAGTAATATTGCCAACGTAAGCACCCCTAGTCTAAATGTCCTTTTTTTTTGTTTTCTTTTGGAAAATAGAGAATTAACACAAGTAAAGGGAAAGATTTGGGAAAGGGATAAAAAATGAAAAAATTAAGTAAATAAGTATATAGGGGTTGGATAATTATGTCTGCGGGCAGGAGCAAGTATGAACAAATTAGGATATAAACACCTACAATGGTTGTTACATAGGCTTACATACAACATTTTGGACCAGTGGAAATGGTCCAGAAGAGTTATATGGAAACTATTATTACTATTTTTCTTAACAACTAATACCATTACTTAGCCTAATAGATTAGAATTACCACAGTACATAATTATCTATTTAAGTGTCTAATTTCCTTTTATATCATCTCAATGTGTACTTAAGAATGTATAAATAATTATAGTTTTATACATATAAAAAAATGGAAAAGGTTATATGTGTGAAAAAAGTACATGATATTTGTGAATTCCTTATCCAAATAAAAATAAAATTGAAAAAAAAAGTAACCTATTACGTATTGAAAGGCCTAGACAGAATGAACGTGGAGCGGATATTTCCTATGGTTGGGGGAGTCTAGGATCAAGGGCACAGCCTCAGAATAGAGGTCCATCCATTTAGAAGAGAGATGAGGAGGAATTTCTTTAGTCAGACGGTGCTGAATCTGTTGAATTCATTGCCACAGACATCTCTAGAGGCCAAGTCATTAGACATATTCGAAACAGAGGTTGACAGATTTTTGATTAGTCAAGGCACTAAGGCTATGGGAGAAGGCAGGAGAGTGGGATTTTGAGGGATAATAAATCAGCTATCACGGAATGGCAGAGCAGACTCGTCAGGCTGCATGGCCTGATTCTGCTCCTGTCTTATGGTTTAATGCGGTCAAGTCTCTATAATGGTCACAAAATCATAGTTCCATGTATTGATCCATGTTCTACATTCATCACCTTGTTCCTGGTATTTCACACATTGAAATATACACATTTAAACTCATCCAACTGACTGCAGTTGTGCCCTATTCGATGCATATCCTTCTTCACAGTCTCTTTGCACATTTCATCTACCAATACACCAACTGCTCCATCCTCTGGCTGTTCTGTCTGGTCCCCATTCTCCTGCCAACCTAGCTTAACCTCTCCCACAAACCTGTAGCAGCCCTGCCCACAACGATATTACCTTTCTCAAATAAACATGTCAATATCTCCATACAGCAAAGGGTCAAATGGTTGTGCAGTATTTGTGCATCGCTTTACGACACCAGCAATTATCAATCCAAGTTCAATTCCTGCCACTGCCTTTAAGAATTTATAGGTTCTCCCTGTGACCGTGTGAGTTTCCACTGTGTGGTCCAGTTTCCTGTCAATTTCCAAAGACGTACGGTTAGCGTTAGTGGGTTGTGGGATTGTTAGGTTGGCGCTGTAAGCATGGCAACACTTGTAGGCTGCCCGGTACAATCCGTTCTGATTTGATGCAAATCATTGATTGCGCTGTGTATTGGGATATACATGTGACAAATAAAGCTAATCTTTAAAACCAGCATCACGGGAGTACTTCTGGCCAGGAAATCAACTGAACCAATAAAAATGCTGTGGCTGCAAGACTGGGAAGTGGTTAGGTAGCCTATGACTATCAACTGTAAAAAAAAAACCTGTTTCTCCACCTTTTAAAATTACCAGGATAAGTTCAACATCACCAATTCAAAATTGGAAGCACCTGAGCCAAAGCAACATCTTAATTGGTACCATATCCACTAACCTAAGCATTGTTTCCAGCACTACTGGAACTACAGTGCAGCTTGTACCACTTACAAAATACATTCCAGTTATTTACCTCGACGTTGTCAGCAACATGTCCCAAAGCAACTGCATCTAACACCAAGTAGCTTAAGGGCTTTAGTTGTTTCAGTCTTTGGATCTCTATTGTTCAAAGGGTGATAGGAACACAGTCTTTGAACTGAATTGAATTTATGTTTTTAATGCAAAAGGAGACAGGAAGTCATAGGTTACTGCAGATCAATGGAAATACAGATTTGAAGTAATAATCAGTTTAGCCATAGTCTTATTAAATGATAGAGTAGGCTGAGGCTTAATTCCAGTTTCTAACGCATGTTCATTTTCTCAGATATATACTGAACTTTTATGTAACTTCTGCATTTGAGGATTATGATTAATTTGACCAATTTGTTTGGTCCTACATCTACTTTCATCAAGTGAGATTATGGCCAATCTATGAGTCACTTTCAGACAAACTTCAACTGTTCAGCACACTCGTTCAAAATTTGAAGCTTTTATCTTCATTTCTTTACTTATTCATGCACTGATTTGTGACTTGTTTTGCTGACTATAGTATGTCGTGGTTGCACGGTATTAACATTACTAGGTGAGCAAACCAGTAAATTCAGCCTCAGGATCTGAAGATGTGTTCACCGTGGCAGATGGGGTAATTAATTTAAATTAATTAAATGCATTTAGAATTGAAATTAATCTTAATAACGGTGACCATACAAGCCACAAATTGCCATTAAAAGCCATCTGGTTTACAAGTGAACTTCAGTGCTCTGAACCCATGCACAAGCATTCTCATCTGCTTTTGTCCATATTTGTCCCTGCAAGATTCAGAACCTCCATTGTTAGGTCTGGTATACAACCGCTTTTGGAAGCTGGTTATATGTTCTCCTTAGTCTAACTGACTTCCTACCATCAAGTAGACGGTACCACAGTTTAAGAACAAGGACTATTAGGCTGGGTAACAGCTTCTTCCTCCAGGCTGTGAGACTTCTGATCATGCTGCTACCACCCAGTACACATTATTTATGACAGCGCCTGTAGCATTATACAGCTGTATATTCAACTATGTGTCATACTGTATATACATACACTTTATGTCAACATGTACATCAACAGAATTTGTTTTATAATCTGGTAATATTATTGTATGTGATATATATACTGTGTTTTGCACTTTGGTCCCAGAGAATGTTGTTTCTTTTTGCTGTATACATGTGTTCAGTCGAATGACAATAAACTTGAACTGTAGGTTACTTGCACAGAGCAATATTTCTGCCTTTTCCTTCTCTAAATCTTGTTAGCATTTGATCAGTGTAAGTGTTCTCCTTCATATATCTGAAATGAAAAAGGCATAAAGGTATGAACATAGAACATAGAACATAGAATAGTACAGCACATTACAGGCCCTTCGGCCCACAATGTTGTGCCAACCCTCAAACCCTGCCTCCCATATAACTCTCCACCATAAATTCCTCCATATACCTGTCTAGTAGTCTCTTAAATTTCACTAGTGTATCTGCCTCCACCACTGACTCAGGCAGTGCATTCCATGCACCAACCACTCTCTGAGTAAAAAACCTTCCTCTAATATCCCCCTTGAACTTCCCATCCCTTACCTTAAAGCCATGTCCTCTTGTATTGAGCAGAGGTGCCCTGGGGAAGAGGCGCTGGCTATCCACTCTATCTATTCCTCTTAATATCTTGTACACCTCTATCATGTCTCCTCTCATCCTCCTTCTCTCCAAAGAGTAAAGCCCTAGCTCCCCTAATCTCTGATCATAATGCATACTCTCTAAACCAGGGAACACCCTGGTAAATCTCCTCTGTACCTTTTCCAATGTTTCCACATCCTTCCTATAGTGAGGCGACTAGAACTGGACACAGTACTCCAATGATTATAGTAAAGGAAGAAAAGACTGTAGGGTAATGGGAAGATGTGATGTGCAATTAGAGACTGAATTTCTGATCTACCAGTGAAAGTTCTTTCTGGTAAATCAGCATGTTTGACAGCATACTCTTCTGTACTGGGCATGAAATGAGCCCCTTACTATCTTCTGCTCCAATCTGTACTTCTCGGATATTTTCTGATTGTTGGCGAGTATGTTGCAAGGTTGTTTATGCAATGGTTTCCAATATTCACCAGCCCAAAGATGTTGATGGAGAAGTGTGTGAAATAACCAAACCAATTTTAAATATTTCAATGTACTAATGTAATATTTTCGGAATTATTGCTGTTGCACTGACTTTGCACGGATGTGTGAGATCTAAGTTAACTGTAGCCAATGGCTCCAAAATACACTATCAGGTTAGCTAAATACATTGCAGACTTACAATGCTGTATTATAATCCTGTGAAGAGCTGGGTGACAAATGCCTTTGAATTCCATCAATGAATTTCACAATGATGCAAGATATTTCCATTGGACTGGGGTCACAATTCATCTGAAAGTGGTGTCCCAGCCAAGAGATTAGAAGATGAGAAAGAAGATAAAGTTAGTTATTTATCTATACATTTGGATTTATTTAAATATTTCAATAAAATATTAATGTTATTACTTCCTGTTTTTAAACAAATAAATGTATTTTAATTGCTTAGAATGAGTTTTATTCTTTTAAATATTACTGAGTATCAGATATTTTTAAAAATTCTTATGATATCTTAGAGACTATCTGGATCTGCAATGGGTGGGGCTTCATGGAAACTCTGACGACCAAAGGATTCGTGCAACCTCACAAGGTAGGTACAAGTTGGAACAAGCAGAGAAAGAAGTGAACCTAGGTGGCTTAATTTTTATGGCACTGAAACTTAGATCTTTAATCAAGTCACTGAGCTAACTGGTCACTTTGCTCCTCCAAACTAGTGAAGGATCTTCCTGTGGTATCTACCTTTTCTGCTAGGACACTTAGCTCTGCATTAGTGAAACACAGCACCCACTGTTGGCCGGTGGCTTTCTGTGACATGGTGGTTCAAGTGCTCATCCAAATACTCCAAAAATGTTTACATAATATCTACCAAAGCTGTGTTTCCCAAATTCCGACCTCCCTCTCAGTGAAAAAAGGTATCTTCTTCAGATCACCTTCAAATCTCTTACTTCTTAACCTAGATCTATGCCCTTTGATTTTACAATCTTCCTACTATAACCTTATCTATCTCCTTCATGACTTTTTCATTTCTCTGTCAGGTCACCCCTCAGTTTCCGAATCTCCATAGAAAATAAATCCCGGCTATCCACTCTCTCCACATCACTGAAATATTTCATCCAGCCATAAACCTGGTATAGTTCTTCAATAGCATCTCCAGTACAACCATGTGCTTCCTGTATCATGGTGCCAGAACTGCAGACAATTTTCCAACTGTGGTTGAAACCAAAGCTTTGCAATGAGTTCCATGACGATAAAGCATTTTTATTTAATATTGAACCTGATGAAGGCAAGCATCCCATGTATCTTCTTTGCCTTTTTTATTTTCCTGCGCTGCTGCCGTTAGATCAATCCCACAACTTGAGGGAGTAAAATTCTTTATGTTGCATCTCTGTCACTATGTACAAGCAATAAGGAAGAGAAATGTGAGAGGATATTGCTGAAACACTAAGATTGTATACATAATTGCTTTATACACATGTATGTACAGTCAGACATGCAATCAGCTCAGTCTAATGGCCTGGTGAAAGATGCTGTCCCGGAGCCTGCTGGTCCCAGCCTTAATGTTGCAGCACTGTTTGCCAGACAAAAGCAGCTGAAATAGTTTGTGCTTTAGGGGAGGCTGGAGTCCCTGTTGATCCTCCAGGCCCTTTTTACGCACCTGCTGCTGTAAATGTCCACAGATGTACTGGCTGTCCGCACCACTCTTTGCAGTGCCCTGCGATTGTGGGTAGAGCAGTTTCGGTACCAGGCGATGAAACAGCCAGCCAGGATGCTCTCAGTGGTGCCCCTGTAAAAGGTCCTGAGGACCTGGGGACTCATGCCAAACTTTTTCAGCCGTCTGAGGTGAAATAGCGCTGTTGTGTTTTTCTCATCATATAGTCAGTATGCACAATCCAAGTAGAATGCTCTGTGATGTGTACGCCGAGGAACTTGAAACTACTCACCCCTTCGAACTACAGTCCCATTGGTGTCACTAGTTGCTAGCCTATCTCCATTCCTCCTGTAAACCACAATCAACTCCTTCATTTTTTCAACATTGAGGGAGAGGTTGTTTTCTTGGCACCACTGTGTCAGGGGTTGACTTCTCCTCTGGTGTTTGTCTTATCATTGTTGTGTCATCTACAAATTTGATCAGCAGGGATCTATGGAAAGGTATACCAAGGTGCCTCTATTCCTCAGTAATCTCCGGGGTCTGACCATTCACTGTGAGTACACATACTAAATCTCCCAAAATGCATCAGCTTGCACTTATCAGAATTAAATTCTGTTTCCCATTGCTTCATCCAATTTGACTGCTTATCAATGTCATTTGGAAGGCTATATCTATCCTTCTTACTTTCAATAACACACCAATTTTTGTGTTATCTGTAAAATTACTAATCAAAAGGCCTCCCCTTGGAAAATTCTATTTCTTGTTTGAGAATGACATAAAAGTGAACTAGTTTGATTCATGAGGAAGAAAGGACTTTTTAAAAGAGAATGCATGAAGAAACTTGCTATAAAAATCTTCAGGCTTTTCTCACTTTTTCCTTTAATAAGATTTTTTACAAAACAAAAATGGTATCTTGTATCAACACACCGCAAAGTTGCTGGTGAACGCAGCAGGCCAGGCAGCATAGAATTGGTCAATATATAAACCTGATAATTACAGAAAAGTCATCGCAATCTCTAACGGGCAAATCTAAGTCCAACTTCAAAATCTATCCAGTCTTTCAATGTCCAAATTGAAATATGAATGAGTTTAGTTTGATTTTCACAGGTCGACATTCA
The DNA here is from genome assembly GCF_963921235.1 of Mobula hypostoma. NCBI lineage: Eukaryota > Metazoa > Chordata > Chondrichthyes > Myliobatiformes > Myliobatidae > Mobula > Mobula hypostoma. Next base: position 58,840,427 of record NC_086102.1, on the reverse strand, counting down.
TGAGAATCTGTGAATGAATTTGTGCTCAATTAATTAAAATTTGAACTCCTCTCCCTTGTTGATTTTCCTTCAAATCCATTTAACATAAAGTTGCTTAATATCAATGCAGGGAGTTACAATGAGTAAATAGCCAAATATTTGAATAATTACAGGAATCATGCTCACTTTTCTATTAAAAATATTTCAAGAAGTAATGGGTAAAATTTAAAGATTGGGCCAAGCAAGATAGTTATAGTAAACTAATTTGTGAAAAATGAAACATATCTTTATTTCGTAGTAGAAGTATTTTAGCTGAGCAAAATAACTTAACTAATACTTACTAATCACTAATAAATGATAACCCTTTTCACACTAACTTTTTCTTTTTTTTTGCTACAAAGCGAAATATATATCAGATCGCGGGACCGTCGCGACAGGAGGATTGTGAGGGGCGATCAGTGTGATCACGGGACCATCGCAGCAGGAGGAGGAGCGAGGGGCGCGGGACAGCGCTAAGTGCTGGAAAGCAGCTGAGGAGCAGAGGTGAGGGTGCTTTAAAAGGAGTGTGGAACAGGGACTTGGGACAGTGTGATCGTGGGACCGTCGCAGCAGGAGGAGGAGCGAAGGGACGGTTTGCACCTGAACTGGAGGGGGACTAACATCCTTGCAGGTAGATTTGCTAGTGCTGCTCCGGGGGGTTTAAACTAGATTTGCTGGGGAGGGGAACCAGACTGTTAGAGCAGATAGTGAGGTGGAGGAGGATAAAGGTCATGCGAGGACTGCATGTATAGACAGAAATCAAA